>NC_052501.1:20243692-20331027 GCF_016617805.1 Bactrocera tryoni | reverse complement strand
CATATACATATGAAATTATAATATATTCTCAAACATAAGAAATATTTTAATAAATAACTCTTAATTGCACATTAACTTCAAATATTGTTTGGAAAATAGCATAATTTAGTTAGAATGATATAAATTATGCATATATTCATAGAAATACGCAAAATGATAATCACATCAATTAACATGATGGCATATGAGCATATAAAAATATAAGCAAAAGTCCAACATACGTCTGTAATAGCAATGCATGTTTCTGAGCACAATTTTCATTAAATGCTCAGCTCTGTTCACGCGCCACTGTTAAGATTTCTCCTTCTTAGCTAGCTGTGGTGAAATGCACTCATCGCATTTTGTTAGCTTTTGACAGTTTACACGCCTGTCCGTTGTTGGACCTTCTCTATAAATTTACGTTCTCTGCTATAAATATTAATCATACATAAAGAGCTTCAAAAACATGTACTATATAAATATATACCAAATAATAGACCTGTGCCAAATTATTGGATGAGGTCATCCTCATATTTGTAAAGGTTAACCAAAGCCAAATGCTTTTAGAAAAAGATCAAGAAAAAACGGGTTAAGTTTAAAATATACGCTTTCAACATTCCAAAAACACTGTTTTTTCCTGGCCGATCCAAAAGCAGTGGTTCTCAATTCTTTCACTTAGGACTACTTTTTGAGTTTAGGTATTTTTTATATTGAGTATTTTGTGTTGAGGCATTGAATTTTTGAGGATTTTGAGGTTCTCCCGAAAAAACATTAGCCAAGGTTTCGCCGAAACTATAATAACCTTTAGAAGGCATTTCTTATAGCGACTACATGTATAATCGAATCTAAAAATGACCGTTGGACCATCGGTTTACATCCACCTATAAATGTCTTACTAGTTTTTTCTAGACTTGTGGCTTGATATAAATCACCTTCAATTATTACACATACAAACAATAATAAAGTCGAATAGTAAATTTGTGAAGTTGTTCAAGATAGTAGACAATCTAAAGATTTCCACTGAATGTGCTCTGTGCAAAGTGGATTCTGCGCGTATTCACTTTTGACCAAAAACAACAACGATTTGATGATGCGGAGCAGTGTTTGGAGATGTTTAAGCTTAGTAAACCCGACTGTGGTATATGTGTTTTGAGAAGCGCATGGAATAATTTCTGGAAATGAATGGATCTGAGCCGATTCAACCCATTTTTGCAAAGACACAATATCATTAGAAAAGAATTATCTCCAAATTTCAATTATATATCTCACTCATTGACCGATATTTTCCGTAAAAAGTCAACTATGGGCACTGGGCTCACATATTCGGCACCTAAGACTGTTAAAATGTCTGGATTGGGTGGCATTATGGCATTACAAAGCAACTCTGAATTATATGATTTACTCTTCTGAATGAATTGATAACTATCCCAAAATGTTTTAAATGATTCCGTAAAAATGTAATTAATACTGCTTTCAAAAATAACAAATATCATTTTATTAAATCACTGCACAATCAATAAAAAAGTCCACAAAAATTACATAGAAGAATCTGCCTGTGAAAAGTTTCGAAGAAATCACACTCCATTACACTTGAATGCAATATTGTCTCTAAGCTTAAATGAATGGGCAGAAGTAATCACTGCTAGGCGAGTATCTACATACATACAAGTATGTGTGGGTGACAATTGTACCATGACTATTATGTTGCACTGTTGCTATTTTGTCTGTTGTTGCGCTTTATTGCTATTATTGTATTGTTATCGTTCTTGTTTTCCGTTTTTGCATTTTTTTCTTCCACACACTGCTCAATCAGCATTTAGCAAATTGCAAAATGTGCAAATATTTTACAAACAACAACAACAACAACATGATATGTTATATTACATGCGAAGCGAATGGTAACAAATGCATGCTGCATGTTGCACTTATAGACAAATGTTGCATGCAACAATAGCCACGAGAACGTGTGGAGGATGCATTTGAATGGCAAAGTTTGAGCTGTCGAGTGTATGAAAGCGTGTGTGTGCGAGGTGGCATGTAGACGAGAAATTAAAAATGCAAAATTAATTTTTGCAATCGCAATCGATTTTGCATAATTGTCTGCCAACACACACTTGCTTATGCTCATGCAAGCACCCAACCACAGAGAAGTATGCATGATCATACTTATGGGAAACTATAAAATAGCAAGTAAGATGGCGCTAAGTTCGATTGCAACCGAAAGTTTTATTATCTCGCAATTTAGAATGAAATCAAAAGCAAAGTGAGTTGGGACACATCAGGGCTTGGAGAAGTATTGAGCCAATATTAACCAATATGTTGCATTTTTGATACCAGCGCACACTTTGAATTTTATTAAGACATCTCACAGATTGATTAATATCTCAGTAAAAGTCAACTTATGACCTTGATATTCGGTGCATAGGAGCTTGACACATTTTTGTCCGATTTTAACCATTTTTGGATGCGAGGAGACACAACCTGAAGTCTCTATTTGTGCAAAGTTGTAATTCGATTTCTTTTTTGGAGTTCGATTTGTATGCTTTAAAGCATACAAAATACAGCGACAAGTAACATTGCTTCGCTCTATGGGCTCTTCAAAAGTTCCAAGAAGATCCGACCTTTTCGAGCCAAATTTTGTTCAGCCTTAAAGCTCATTTCTGGTGCAATGGGTATGGAAACGACCAAAATTACCGCATTTGGGACGAAGAGCCAACTAAAGAGATTCAAGAGCTGCCACTTCATCCCGAAAAAAACAACGGTTTGGTGTGGTTTGTGTACCGGTGGAATCATCGGTCCATCTTTGAGGCCTCTGAATCTATCATCAAGCAGTCAATAAAATTTTCCATTTCTTTGGTTTTCAAAGCACATACTTTTTCTGAAGCAATAAACTCAGTTGAAATACATCCAATACTTCTCTAGTAAAGCACGTCTTCAAATCTTCGCCGATTGTAGCCAACAAAGGAATGCACACTGAGACCCTTTAGTATGCTTCGCAAGTTCTCACGCAGAAATTGTCGCGTTTTGTTTATTCGCCGCAGATTCTTGGTTTTTCCTTGTCAACTTTCAGTTCTGCTGTCATTTTTGTCGTGTCTGAATAAATGTATCGAAAATGTTCCTCGGCTTTTTGTCTTCGATTTCGGAACGTTAAAAGCAGCCTATCCAGATCGGTCGATTCTTTCTGAAAAATCACGCTGATTAAATCGAGTTTCCTTATCGACTTTTTGATTACATTCACCAAAACTTCAGGAAAGTACTTTCAATTATATTTCACCAATTTGTCCATACCCATACTGTATACTATATACTTATGCTATACTAATAGATATCCTGACAGCGATTATCTATCCCCTCCGTGACTATGGTACATGCTCTCCTCCCAACTACAACTCAGTGACATTGATTGTGCAACGAAATCTTTTCTCTCAATCTGTCATTGCACTGTTGAGAAGAGTGTGTGTGTGTCTGAAAGGAGGCTGCCTGCCAACCGACAATTTCAATGCAAGTGTTGATAACTGTAAACGATTGTCTTAGCCATGAATGCCTTTTGAAATATTCATATTTTGCCTTTTTAATTTTAAATCACCTCATCGATTGATTACTTGCAAAGATATGTGTCTATGCATATATTTATTGCTACAATGCTCTCCATTCAATCCAAGTGTTGCTTTGTATTTCTAAGCTTTTCTAACGACTTACGCACACATCTGCATCTCTAAAAAGGCATTCTCAAAGCAAAATCACACTTCAGTGGCATCAATAAGAACACTGCGAAATTTGAAAGAATGCAATTTATCTCTCAAAAAGCTTTTGCAAATGATTACTTCCAAATAATAATCACAAAAAAAAATTTGCTCATGATTTGCAAATAGTTCTCAATATTTACTTTGCAAACAAATACAATTGTTTCTTATACCTTTTGCTGCCTTTACAGGCTTCAGGGTGAAAACGTCATTTGCTGGCATTTCCTTACGAATATTTCAACGTTTTATAACAGTAAGTACAAGCGGAGGAGAACAGGTGGCACAGAGTAGAATAATTTTGACACCGAACAAATGGTACTAGCACCTAAAATTCGAGATAAATTAGTTATTATTTGACAGCTGCCATCTAATCGCCATCTTACTGCTATTTGACATCCGTTTAACAACTGCCAGCAAAACTTAAGCTTGACATATGTCATCAGATGTCTTTTTGACGGCTGTCATTTCACATCGATTAGACAGCAGCTATTTGACGTCCATTTGACAGTTGCTGTCTGACGCCAATTTGACAGCTGTCATTTGACGTACATAAATTTGACGGCTGTCCTCTGTCCTCTGTCGTCTTTTTGACAATTGTCATTAATGTTACAGTTGTCATCTGATTTTTATTTGACAGATTTCACACGAAGTATATTCGACAGCTGTCATCTGATGTCTATTCGTAGCTCTTTTCTGGCGAATATTTAAAAGTTGTCATCCGAAGTCTATTTGACAGCTGTCAAGTCTATTTCAAAGTTGTCACCTGACATATATTTGAAAACTGCCATTTAATGTCTATTTGACTGGTGTCACCTGACGTCTATTTAAAAATTGGCTTCTGACGGGTATTTGAAAAATGTCGGTTGACGTCCATTTGACAGATTGCCGTCGTTTATTTGACAGCTATTATCTGAAATACATAAGTTGGGCAGCTGTCATCTGACGTCTATTTAAAAGTCGTAATTTTATGTATATTTGACAGTTGTCATGTCCATTTAAAAGTTGACATCTGGCGTCTATTTAAAAGCTGTCGTTTTATGTTTAATTAACAGCTGGGATCTGACGTCGACTTGACAGCTGTTGCTTGACGTCTTTTGGACAGTTTTCATCAATTTTACAGGTGTCATCCGATGTTTATTTTGCAGCTGTCATCTGACAATACTTTAGCATTCGATTCAGTAAGACAACAAGAAAAAGCGTTAACTTCGGTTGCACCGAAGGTAATATACCCTTCAAAGGTGAATTTCTTTTAGTAACTATGTGTCCAGTTTATATACATACAAGCCCTTGATTACGATCGGGTATAAAAATCGGTCCTGACCGGGAAATCGAGTAACAACCCTCGCAACAATTTCCAATTCGAGTTGATTATCTGGAAATGTGTTCTTTCTTTTCTTCTTCTATTATTTGTAGTTAAATACTGCCGGTAACTTTCGCGTAAAGCTCTTTCCTCCAGAACTAGGTTGCTTCCGGACTTTTTTACAACCGAGATGGTATTCAATGTCAATTAGAATTTTATCAAACCATTAGAAAAGCAATCAATGCCGAGTGAAAACCCCGAATATTTTCGCATCGACTTGATCTTATCTAACGGAGAACAGCTATGCTAACTGTGTCTGTTACGTTAGCTACTTAAGTCAGTGTGCACAAGCAACACCCCGTTTTAATAAGATTATATAATGCGTAATTAGGCTGGCCGCAAGTGAGCGTAGCTGCCCAATCCAAGGGATATACGACCGACCGTAAAACCACTGAAGCGCGGTTGCTAAGCCTTAGCCGCACAACCACAAATATCGCGTAGACAACAACACTAACAGCAATTGTCGGTAGCGGTAAACGGAGACAATAATAACAACGGAAATGGCAGCGGAAATGGCTGTGGAATGTGCCCAAAGCGGCAAGTCATTGTGAGGCTTGTAGAGTTGTTCAACAGCGGGAGGTGGCATAAAGAAGAGCACAGGTGAAAATTAGCAAACTCAAGGCGCGTTAAATTCATGGCCAAGTATTCCATTTATACAATGAGTGGTCTGGCGTTGCTTATTGTTGCTTTTGTGCGCACAAATGTCAAGATTACTAATTTAAAAGTCACTGCGAAAATGCGAAGTCATTGCCTCGTTGGTTAAAGAAAGGCAAATATGCTTTAACACGGATAAATTTAACAACTGGAGTTTTCCCCTCCCCTCCGTAACGGAAATGCAAATGCCAATTTGCGCAGCTACTGAAGTGGTCGCTTTGCTATCAATGCCATTTCTTAGCCGCAGTTCCAATGCTTTAAGTAGACGCTAACAAGCGACACCATTAAATGCCGGTCCGGCAGCCACAATATTTCCGCCTAATTACGTGTTCACCTCATTTCTACTGGAGCACATTTCACTACTACAGGATTATGGGCTCGGCTGTAGTTGTATTGCCAACGGAGTGTTTAAGATGCTTTAATTGATTTCATGGAAAGTTTAGTCAAACTATTATAAACTGACTTGTTTTAAGGAAATATATTCTTCTCTCTCTAATCTACTTAGTTGTGAGGGCTTTTCGGGGTTCATTCAATCTTACCAGACCAGGTATCCAGGTATCTGCAGAAGCTGTATGGAAGCAGATGAGGTGGAAACATTCAAAAACTTGGAGGGCAAGACTCAAAACCTTGTTAGCGCATACCTTCAGATATCAGACAAATTTGTATTGGTTACTAAGCGTTTTGCTAATTTGTTAGTTCGAAAACAGAAGTTCTGCTTTTCTATGGCTTCACAAAGGACTCATATAGCAGTCAACATGCGTCATCATTCTTTATTCTTTTCCATCAGTTGGAAGTATTTCCCATGCAACCAACCAAAGACTTTCGGATTTTTTTCATATTTTGGATATTTTTAGGTTCCAAACAGTAATTTATATAAGTATCAAGAAGAATTGAAGCTCCAAGCTAAACGAAGGGCCAACAATTGTCAAAAGATGCTAACATGAGGAAGATTATCTCTGATTCTGTGGATGAACCCCAAAATGCAGCGGATCGCACTTGAACTGCTATGTAACTTCTTCTCCGATCAGTTCTTAATTGTCTACAAATCACTTTAAAAACATCACAATCTGCTTAGACGTTTAATTTTGAGCTAACCTCAATATCTAAAACTCTGAGCTCCGAGGTCTGTTAGCATTGATATCGTAAAAGTGCGACACTCAAAAAGGATGTGTTATAATATTTCTACAACGTCTTCTTCCAAATAGCTTCTACAACAGGCATTTGGTTAGATTTTTAACTTTATTGTATAAAGACCGATAGTATAAAGACTAGTTTGAAGTCCTATAATTTTGGAAAGCCCAACCTTGCTGAGGGTGAATTATATGGGCCAGATAATTTTTGCGTCCGCGCACCTACTAATGATTGTCCAGCACTCCATTAGCTACTGCGAGCCCACCTAGCCAGTAGTGAAATGGAAGAAGACAGTGGAGCTCCGACCTGTTTCTATTCGAACGTCAACGATTCTTCTAAGATGTCTTTGCCTTCTCATCAATCTTTTGCCAACTTATCAGTTAGGCCTGCCATTCGCTGTGGTCTGGTAGCCATACCAACTTTAATTTGGTAATAAGGTTAGGCATTCCTTAACTCGCCTCGAGCTCAATACTAGTATTAGTTCAATTATTCGTCTCCCCACTGAGTTGCATTGTATTATTGAAAATATCGTCTCCAAAATTAATCTATGCTCTTTTGAAACGAAATAAACCACCCACTACACTTAGAGATCCCGCTAAATATGTGTTAACATAAAGTACATTTGAGTGTCAGCTACAAGTCACTTTAGGCATGGCGTAAGACATAAGACAAATTTACACGTGACGTATAAAAGTACCGTTGCACCGACAACTTTAACTAATTTACAGTTAGCTACTTTGAGTAGCAACAAAAAACTGCTTAAAAGCCAACATTAAACGAGAGAGACCGAGAACACCAGAAAGTTTTAACATAACGGGGCATTATTTACTAAATTTCTCTCACCCATATACACACATACGAATATGACACACACATCTGTACATGCATCGCCTACCACGAACTGTCGGTTCGCTGTCCTTTCCACGGTCTTTGCTTCCGCATTTACGCTTTATCTGTCTGTCCGCTCGTCTGTCGGTTGTTTCTGCACTTTTGTTGCGTGCTCTCGTTATTCAAAGTGACGCTAAATTTAGTTGTAAACTACAACTACACACACTCTCACCGACAATTCTTTGTTGTTGGACCATAACTTTCCCATCACTAATCGCCTGTTATCTTGAGTGAGTGAATACCTCACATATTTAATGTGCGCCAGTGTCTACTTACATGTGTCACTTCACGTCATTATGCAGCGCTTTGCAGCCCATACAGTAACTCAACTCTTTTTTTGTACGTTGCGCTTTCGGTGTGCGGACCGCTCACCGCTTTATGGTTGTCTGTATCAGGCGGCGAAGTGTCAACTTAACTTGTCATTCATATATGCAAAATTATGTTGATAGGACTAGCTGTCCTTTTAGTTACAATATGTGCTCATCACAGGAAGCGAAGTAGAATGGGATGCGGTCTGCGCTTTTTTCTCTTAGTTCCACTATGTGGTAGCTGCTACTACTCGGCACGTTGTAGTTTTCTAGTTATTAGAATGAATGAATGAGATCGACTTTTAGACTAAAGTTGGTCGTTATGCAAAATTCTTTAAAATTATACCCAACACCAAATCACCTAATCAAATTTTACCCGTACTTACTAGAAAAAAAATATTTTCATGTATTTTAATATAAATCTTTATTACTGATTTCCAAATAGGCCCATTTTGAGCCAATACAATCATGCCAACGCTTACTCAAATTTTCCATACCCTTATTTAAGTTTCGACTAGAATGATCTTTAGTATATTCAGTGAATTTTTCCGGTATCGGTTAATTTTTGGAGCGCCATCTCGTCAACAGTAATGATGCGTTTGATGAATCTTTGGTCCTGAGCTACGTTGTCAAGCATCTCTTTTCGAACTCTACCCGAAGTCGCATTGATACGCGTAATACCCAAAACACTAACCGAAGTATATTGAATCGATTTTTAGGTTAAAATGAGATCCACTACTATATCTCCGATAACATAACACGATATTCAACAACCTTTTGTTTTAATGTCGACGATTAGAAACTAGTTGGACCTTATCAATGCGGCTTCATGCCTGGAAAATCAACAACTGACCAGATATTCACCATGCACCAGATAGTGGAAAAGATCCGTAAAAGGTGGACTTACACACACCAAAATGACATTGAGTAATACCAAAAACTCTGTCAGGCTCAGAAAAGACTTCTCTGAGCTGTTCGATACCAAACAAGGTTTCAGACAAGGCGACTCCCTATAGTGCGAAATCTTCAATCTATTCTATATTCTTGTCTGAAACCTCGTTGGGTATCGAAGAAGTTGTGGAAATCCTTTCCGATCCTGACAGCCGTATTAGTTTTGCGGGGACACCGAGTTCAAATATAGCGGCTTAGAGGCAGTTCTTTTTAGTGCCGGCAAAAGCGGCTTTAAAATCGACGAAGAAGTTATGTGTGTCGATCTTTCTTTCACCGATATTTTCTAAGATTTGGCGCAAGTTGAAAATCTGGTTGATTGAAAATTTTTCAGGTATAAAACCACACTGACAAGGTGACGGCGGTTTTAAGTCTTTCACACAGTTCGCCGCCATATTTGAATAGCTCGGCCGGCAATCCATCGACCCCCGGCGCTTTGTTGTTCTTCAGAAGAGTAAATGCTATTCGAACTTCTTCATGGTCGGGCAATGGAACGTCTGATCCATCGTCATCAATTGGGAAATCGGGTTCGCCTTCTCCTAGTGACATGCTTTTACTGCCATTCAGCAGGTTAGAGAAGTGTTCCCTCCATAATTTTAGTATGTTCTGGACATCAGTCACTAGACTCTACAAGATTATGCTCCGGCCTTGAAATCTGCTGTTAGTCGCCGCCTCCTTTCGTACAATTTTCGAGCATTACCCTTGTCGACCAGCTTGTCAATCTCTTCGCTCTCACCCATTTTGGCCTATCTCTTTTTTTCTGCAAATGAGTCTTGCTTCACTCTTCAACTCTCGGGATCTGTCTCATTCCGCAAATATTTATAAGCCACATTTGGAAAAAATCGGCAACGGTAACAAAAAGAAATGTTTTCTCGTAATCGAAAGTTTAATGACTTATTTGTCCACCACTATCAAAACCAAATAGATTTTAATCTCGGCGCTAAAATGTAGGCAACATTTTCACACCTTTCGTAGGTGCGAGTATAATCTTTAACACGCTTCCACTTAATTTGTCTGTTGATAATTATATAACATTATTATCGAAATTTGTAGTATAAACATAATCTGTTGAATTCTCTTCGTGAATAAACATACATAACGGTATATATGTATGTTCATTGTCTACACATAACATGTGTGAAGCCTTAAATTGTTTTGTTTGTCGTTGAGTGTCTGGCTGCGGTGCAGCTTGTGGCCACAAATGCAAACTCAAGACAGGTTGAGTGCACTAAAGCAACAACAAAGCTCATAACAACAACATAGTAATAGCAAGGACAGCAATGACAATTTGCAAGAGTGCTACTACACAATAATCAAGCTCGTAGTACACACTTCTCAATAGTAGCAGTAGTTAAAGCAGCGAAAACAACTATAACAACAGCAACAATGACGGCAAATGCCACAATTGCAATTGCCGCAAACCAACCGACAAAATAACGGACAGTTAGACCGCAAAACGAACCGCCTCAATAGGCAGGCACGCCAATGCGTGTAATAGGTGTGGCAGGCACTGCAGACGGTTTTGCTGCGGACTTCCGAGTCGCAGTAAGAGTGGGCCTGCCAAGAGAGCGCCGATTCATAGGTATTTCTTCTTTATTAAAATAAAAACTGCATATGCCCATATGTATGTGTGTTTGGCACGGCAGTGAAAATATTAAAATATACTTTTTGCTGCATCGACAAAAGACCAGCCGAGGCATTGAAACGGAAATCACAAATAAATAGAAACGGAAGCAAAACAATGCATTTTTAGGGCGCGAAGTGCTGCACACGTGGCAGTATATAACAGTCTTTTATGCATTTTATACATATTAGAACTATGTCCATGCATATCTATGTATGTATATAAATATTCGATGTTAAAAATAATGAAGCAAAACCGCCTCTGAAATGTTATACAGATGCGGATGAAGTGGAACTTTACAAATAAAAAGCAGCATAAGAGCTAAATTTCTCTGTTATTTTGGTCAATTGAAAGGTTTCTGGCCTGGCACATAGAAGGCGCTACTAGAATCCGTAAGGCTTTTTAGTTAGCCCTAACCTTCATAGGTGTGTAAATTTAACAGCTGTCAGATCATTATTATCTTAATTATATCATTTTGAGTGAAATTTTACGGAAAGATGAAAGTTGTTAAAATATTGCTTTTTGAAGAAAAACAAGAAAAAACGTTCACTTCGGCTGCACCGAAGCTAATACGAGTATATGCTTCAGAGATGCATTTCTTTTAGTAACTATGTGTTCTGTTTGTATGAAAGCTATATGCTATACTAATTCCTTCTGAACAATTTTTTTGGAGATTATATTGTTACCTTAAGCAGTAATCCATGCCAAATTTCGTGAAGATACCACGTCAAATGCGAAAGTTTACCATACAAGCCCTTGATTCCGATCGTTCGGTTTGGATGGCAGCTATATGATATAGAAATCCAATCTGAACAATTTCTTCGGAGATTATATTATTTCTATAAACAATAACTCATACCCAATTTCGTGAAGATATATCATCAAATGAGGAAGTTTCCGACGCAAGCATTTCATTCGGATCATTCAGTTTGTATGGCAGCTATATGCTATAGTAATCCGATCTGAACAATTTCCTCGGAGATTACAGTGTTATCATAGAAAATAACCTGCGCCAACTTTTGTGAAAATACAGTGTGAAATGTGAAAGTTTTCCATACAAGAACTTGATTCCGATCGTTCAGTTTGTATGGCAGCTATATGTTATAGTGGTCCGATATCGGCAGTTCCGACAAATGAGCAGCTTCTTGAAGAGAAAATGACGTTTGCATAATTTCAAAACGATGTCTTAAAAACTGAAGGACTAGTTCGTATATATACAGACAGACAGACGGACAGACAGATGGGCATGGCTAAATCGACTCAGCTCGACATACTGATCATTAATATATACACTTTATAGGGTCTCCGATCCTTCTTTCTGGGTGTTACAAACTTCGCGACAAACTTAATATACCCTGTTCAGGGTATGCACGCCAAAGCGAACAAAAACGGAACCGTCGGCAGGCAAGGTTAAGGCGTCTGTATTTTGGAATGCGCTTGGATTAATTTTTATTGACCATCTTAAAAATATAAGAACCATCAACAGCGGCCTTCACATAGCTTTATTGGACCGTTTGAAGGACAAAATTACCGAAAAACTTCCGCATTTGAAGAAAAATAAAGTGCTGTTTCACCAAAGCAAGGCAACGCGTCACAAGTCAGGGAAAACGATGACAAAAATTTATGAATTGGCTTGAAATTGCTTCCGCATCCATGGTATTCTCCAGATCTGATCTCCAGTGACTATTTCCTGTTCTCAGAACGCAAAAGACTTCTCGCTAGTGAAAAATTTTCGTCGAATGAAAAGATGATCACCAAAACTGACAGATCACCAAATCGCACTACAAAAATGTTATTGAAAAGTTGGTGGGTCATTATAATCATTGAAGGGAACCATGTGGAATAAAAAAAACGAATTTTGCCAAAAAAATTTGTTTTACTATGTTAGAATTTTCAATTGGCCTTTTATAGCGTTTCAGAACTTAAGACATATAATAGCTTTGGGAATGTAGCAGAATCTTCGTTCCTTGCATCATATCTCGAAAAAGCTTTTTGGAAAGAAAATAGTATATATTGCTTGTATTAAACCAGTACACATTCCTCCAAATACTTGCACTTGGTCTATCCGATATTTAAGCCCTTCAAAACGTATAATTCGATTTCGACCAAGTTTCATCGTGATATCCAATTTTACTCATTATTATAGCGGATAGACAAACAGTCATCCAGAATTCAACTCGTTCCTCATCCTGATCATTTATAAAGGGTAATCCTTTTCGAGGTTGCCTACTTTCCTAAAGAAAAAACACAGAAACTTCAAATTTATGGGAGAATATTTATTACCATTCGAAAGAATATTATTTGGCATTTATTTTTTGAACATTATCTCTTACAAATGTTGTCCGCGGCTACGTCTCAGATGGTCCATTCGTTGAGTACAACTTTCGATGACTCGTTTGAGCATTTCGACTGGTAACTGGCGAATGACACACGTGATGGTTTGCTCCAAAGACTGAATCGAAGCAGGAGTGTCCGCATAGACTTTAGACTTTATAGATCCCCACAGGAAAACGTCTAAGGGTGTGATATCACACGATCTTGGAGACCAATAGACCGGACTAAAACGTGAAATTATCTGCTCGCCGATACCATACTCGTATACATACCTCTCAATAACTCATTTGATTGTTGCGTTGTGTGGGAGATGGTGCCGTCTTGTTGAAACCAAATGTCATAGAGATCACGAACTTCGATTGTAGGCATCAAATAGTCGGTTAACATGGCGCGATAATGGCAGCAATTGACGTTCTCACTGACATCATCTTTGAAGAAATATGGTTCACAAACCATACAAAGCCGTTTTTTTTCTGGATGAAATGACAATTCTTGAATCTCTTCAGGTTGCTCTTAGTCCCAAATGCGGCAATTTCGCTTATTTACATACCAATTGAGACAGAAATGGTCCTCATCGCTGAACAAAATTTGGCTCGAAAACGTCGGATCTTTCTGGAACTTTTCAAGAGTTCATAGAGCGAAGTCGCTTGATAAGTTCGAACGGCTTCAGTTTTTGCAAAAGTTGTACAGTTTTAACTTAAGATCTGGACGTAAAATGCTTAAGGTCGTTCCTTACAACAGGCCGAGTTGCTGCGAACAGCGCCGAATCGACTGAAGTCTATACCTAGAGTTGATAAGAATATAATGATAAGACTATGAAATCTGAGTAATTCAAGTCCAAAAGATCTTGCTTAAATTAAAAACAATTCAAGCGCTTTGCGTCCCAAATCAAAGTCGACGGACACTGTTCCCATTTCACGACGCAGCAAAACTAAACCCATCACAGCAGGGAGACCACTCTGCATGCGACTTTCGCTCACCCTACAACACAACGGTAACAACAACAACAGAAACTAATACGTTGAGTATAGGCGCAAAATTTTACTGGCCGCACGCCCAACAAACGGCCTGACATCGGATTACAAATGTGTTTTTCATGTCACCACACAACTGTAACAATATCTTTGAATGGCAACAACAATAACAATTACAATAGTGACAGGCACAACCACAGCTATGACAGCAACGATGACAGTAACAGCAACAACAGCAACAACAACAAAAGCAGCACATGCAAGTAGATGGTAGTGGATAGTGGGTGTATTAACAACAACAGTGGCAGCTATAACAAATAACAACAACAAAACGGCGCATTGCACAATCAACAAACAAATGCGACAATAGAAGTGAATATAAAGTATAAAATAGGCATAAAATAAAAATGTGTAATGCGAGCCTTTGATTTGTCGCGCCACCCACGTCACGCGTTGCAGTGAATCTGTGGCACAAGCACACACACGCATACAAACATTCAGGCGAGCCAACCATCTAGGCGGCAGTGTCGTCCGTCGCCGTTGTAGCCGTTGGTGATTTTTGATGAAAACTTTTCACCGATTCGCCCGCACCACCGACAGTCTGCCCCAGCTCACAGCCCCACACTCCGCGCCGCAACTTGCCACACTCACACTACTCGCCTGCACCAGCTCCTTTTTGCTTTGTTCATTCACTCACCCATGCAGATTTGCAGCTACCATTACATTTATTTATTTTTCTTCTATTACGGCTGACAGTGTACGTGTGTGTGTGTCGGTGTGTTGGTGAGTCGCTGTGCGTTTTGCGCTATTTTTCTGTGATTTTTGTGAAAGGAAATTTTAATTTTGTGCAAATGGAAAATCATAATCAGCGGCAGGCGTTTCAAACACTCGACAGCCATGTGGATGCAACAAGGACAACAGCAACAACAACAATCGCAACCAACAACAACAATCACAACCAACATTTGTATTATGAAATAAATGTAGTGAAGCAGAAAAAAAGCATGAAAATGAATCAAATGGACTCGGGCTAAAAAGGTGTTGCAAGTGCAAGGCTGAGTGTGCATGTGTGTGTAGGCGTTCGTTTGCAAGGCGCATCCGCATACAAATGCGCACACTTATTAATATACATTTGTGCGGCATGAATGGTTTTAAATATTGTCATTAAATATTTTAAGCAGCAACAAAATTTGCGCTGGCATTGTTGCAAGCATAAAGTTGACAGAACTTTCGGGTTTAATATGCATGCAAGGGAGTGAAATGAATGTGCAACATAAATTTTTGGTAAATTTAAGCCGAAAAGAGGTAAAAAAAATGAGCAGAAATTATGTAGATAATATATAATATCAATAAAGCTGCTGCTTCTGGATTATCCAGCAGTATTGTGCTAAGTCCAGTTAAAAGGATGCCATGCACTTCTATGTTAAAGATATTTATTGATGTTACAACTCTGACTGTTTATTTTCACCTACAAAAAAGTCCCATTTGAAATTAATAAACATTTCAACAGTTTATTAAATCTCAAGCCCTAGAGACCGAATATGAGACGTCAGGGCCTATGACTACTTGTATATGAAACATCAGCACAGACTACATTATATCTTATAAGGACACTTTTCTTAATAACAATATGGTCTGGTTTTCAAGTTAGATAATATCAAATCAGTACTTCCCCTAGCACACCTATTTGAAATAAAATATTTCGAAATTCGGGATTACTTGATATCTTATATATGGTCGTCGAAAAAGTCGTTTCGTATTTCGTCAATAGATGCCGTTGCAGTCGTATATCTCCAGTGCTACAAATCATATCATATAGTGTTGGAAATGTGAGATTTTAACATTTATTTAACCAAAAAAATTTAGTGCGGAGAAGTTGAAAAAAAGTTACAATTGTTCAAAAATGAGTGAAAATAATGAAAATAATCTCTCAAACGATTCGGGCAATGTTCAATAGAAGCACGCACAGTTATTATTGGAATTGACGATGATACTTGAACTAAAGATTCGCAAAAACTCTCCAACTTTGACTACAAAATGTGGTCCAATGAATTCAAATGTGGACTATGAAACTAGAATTATTGATTTTAAGCCGCTGTTACCACCCCCCACTCGTGGATCTACCCCTGATTCCAAGGATCCTAAAACTCTCCCATGTTAAGTCCACGGTAACTATACATATTTACAAACTGGAATCAGTATTTACTAAACCTCAACATTTTTGTCGTTGACAATTAATTCCGACAATCAATAAGCAAATATTTTAAGACTTTGCATTAGGTCAGTCGTAGACTATGACTGCGATTGTTAACGCGTTATAGGGTTACAACAAGATCCTTAAGTTTCTAATAGGCAGTACCCGTTACAAGGACATAGAAACGTTGCCACATTAATTCAATCTGCCGACCGGTCCTACTTAAACTATGGACTAACTTCAGACAAGTACTGAACGCCATTCACAGTGAAACTTCTAAACATATGTACTGCATGCAAAGAATTCCCATATCTTTATGCCTATCACACGAAGCGTATCCACCTAAACTCGATGTTCTATCCTCTAACACTGTCGAAAAAGTCCGTTTCCTGAATGTGGCATTCAGTGACTTCGGTTATAGTTGATTTTATACTTTACCCCAAACATCGATACTTTAGTTGAATGTTGAAACTCCCAACATCGTTTCCTTCTAACGTTTGCATAACTTTATTCGCATTTTCTTACACCATTAAAGTAAGATAAGTATTCACGAGCCCTTTATAAATGTTTTTGTGAAGGTAGTCTGAAAATATGTCTACTCTATTTAGTCTGAAAGATTAAAAATACTCCTGTTTAAGTACTAAAAATTATTTCCGCTTCACAGATTTTCTTTAAAGTTATAACTTACTCCACCTATTGAATGCATTTAACAGGGTTGCAGTATGAATATTTGGTTAATTCATTGCCAATGAAATACTTAATATACGCAATTAGTTAATTACACTATAAATTATACAATATATTCGGAGGAATTAGGAATTAAATTTGAGGACAGCTTAACTAAAGTGAAGTCTGTCCAAACTCTTGTATTAACTTTCCAGCTATAAAAATTCCATTATTATGCTTTTATAGACATAACAGTTGAAGACGGCTGATCAAACATGGCACGTGCTGTGCTCTATGTAGTCCTTTGTGAAGCCATAGAAAAGAAGAACTTCGCTGGAATGTTTGAAAGTAAGCGCTGCCAAATGTGTAAGTTTTGACCTCCCAAACGTGGAAGTTATTAAGTTCTTTCTTCCATACAGCTTCAGATGCAGATGGCGTCTGGTAAGATTCCCAACCTTACAACATGGACGCTAATAGGGCAATGACCTGTTAAAAGCCGCACAACTAAGGACTAGATCTCTTACGATGAATCTTGTTCCAAAAGACTTTTGTACCGATAGTGGTCTAGCGCTGGTCAAGCTTCCGCAAAGCCCAGATATGTAGTAGCAGAACAAAATAGGATATGGTTCCCACTAGTATTGCCAAATAAAAAACAAAAAATATTAACGAGGCTATAGTACCCTTCATAAGTAGAAAATATTTCTTAAAAGAACTCTGTTGTGTATCAGATGTAGGGGTCCGATACCAGCGGTTCTAACAAATAAGCAACTTCTTGGGCGAAAAATGAACACTTGCAAAATTTCCGATCGATATCTCTAAAACTTGAAGACTATTTCGCTGTATATACTACTGTGATAAAATTGAATTTTAACTTATATTTTTATACTCTCGCAACAATGTTGCTAAGGAGAGTATTATAGTTTTGTTCACATAACGGTTGTTTGTAAGTCCTAAAACTAAAAGAGTCAGATATAGGGTTATATATACCAAAGTGATCAGGGTGACGAGTAGAGTCGAAATCCGGATGTTTGTCTGTCCGTCCGTCCGTCCGTGCAAGCTGTAACTTGAGGAAAAATTGAGATATCATGATGAAACTTGGTACGCGTATTCCTTGGCTCCATAAGAAGGTTAAGTTCGAAGATGGGCAAAATCGGTCCACTGCCACGCCCACAAAATGGCGGAAGCCGAAAACCTATAAAGTGTCATAACTAAGCCATAAATAAAGATAATAAAGTGAAATTTGGCACAAAGGATCGCATTAGGGAGGGGCATTTTTGGACGCAATTTTTTTGGAAAAGTGGGAGTGGGCCCGCCCCCTACTAAGTTTTTTGTACATATCTCGGAAACTGCTATAGCTATGTCAACCAAACTCTACAGAGTCATTTCCTTCAGGTATTTCTATATACAGTTAAAAAATGGAAGAAATCGGATTATAACCACGCCCACCTCCCATACAAAGGTTATGTTGAAAATCACTAAAAGTGTGTTAACCGACTAACAAAAAACGTCAGAAACACTAAATTTTACGGAAGCAATCGCAGAATGAAGCTGCACTCAGGCCTTTTTTAAAAATTGAAAATGGGCGTGGCCTCGCCCACTTATGGACCAAAAACCATATCTCAGGAACTACTAGACCGATTTCAATGAAATTCGGTATATAATATTATCTTAATGCCCTGATGACATGTACGAAATATGGGTGAAATCGGTTCACAACCACGCCTTCTTCCAATACAACGCTATTTTGAATTTCATCTGATGCCTTCTCTGTATAATACGAGTATATACATTAGGAACCAATGATGATAGCGGAATAAAACTTTACAAAAATACGGTATTTGAAAAATATGTAAATTTCGTATAATGAAATCTCGATTATCACTTTATCATGCGAGAGTATAAAATGTTCGGTGACACCCGAACTTAGCCCTTCAAGTCAGCAAGCAAGCTTGTTTTCTGTAAGTTGGTAGCACTGTTAGTGACATCTATGCTAAATTTAACGTCTAAATATTCTTTAGTTTTGGAGATTTTGAGGCTCTAAAAGTGAATTCAATACCCTCGTGTATCTTCTGGCTATTCAGCAAATTCACATGACCACTCCGTGGACACCGTTTCGACTCAATGCTGAATGGAAGAAGGCTCTGATGGCCATCATGACGGAGGATTTTTCCAAGTGCTATGATGACTGGAAAATGTGTTTGCATAAGTGTATTGCAGCGGAAGGGGATTACTATGAAGGAAATAAAAAGGATAAAATTCAGCTTTTAATTTGATCACAGTAATATATACAGCCGTACTAAATCGACTCGGCTCGTCTGTTTCATTTGTATATAAATTTTTTAGGGTATCCGTCGTTTCCTTCCACCTTCTACAAACAAGTTATAAAAATTCCAGTAATGCCAGCAATGTGAACTCCTCATCAAAGTCCTATTTTCAGCCGACGTACTCACATGCAAGAGTTTTACTTAGTGATATAGCTTAAGAGGCTCAAGAAGCAAAATCTGGCAAAAGTTCACAAGCTTGCCAACCCCACTAAATGCACCACCCTGTTAGCGAATTTGTATCGCAATTTTTCTAAAAGTATTTAATAAAACTTGGCCTAAGGCCATTAACTTCAACAAGCTTCATTACGCGAGCTGCCATTGAATAGAAATATATTAACAACTTCGCGAAATATACACATATAAACCAATTTCAGCACTCGTTCGTGCTTTTAATGATTCTCAACTAAGTTATACGCAGGCATTTGCTCGCTTACCCATCCTTGTATGTTTGCCTAGTCGCTCATTACCGCTGGCAAACTTCCGGTTTAGAGCTGCCGTCACAACTTTGCCGACTTCACCGCGCGCCTCAGGAATTTTTCACGCTTTGCTGGCGCCATATTTCGGTTTATTTAACGCCTCAAACTTAAATATAATTTAAAATCATTTCCACACTTATAGCAGTGTGTATGTCTGTGTGCGCAATGAATGCGAACGATTTGTTAAACGTTGACACCAGCGGACGCTCAAGCAGCCGCGCGCGAATTCCACGCAATATTAATAGTATTTGCCAAAGTGGCGCCCACCATTACACCGCCTTAGTCACTTAGAGTCGGAGAGCGCGCCTTGCCTATTTAACTTTCTAATAACAATTAGAAACATATTTTTGACACATTGGCAACAAAGTCGAAAGTAAATTAATAAATATATTGAAGCGCCGCCCACGCGCGCTTGCCAACAACGAGCGCTTAGCTGCAAAGTAAGCGGCAATAAGCAAAAGCGGAAGTCAAAGGCAACACTTTAACCCTTCCTGTGAGCCAGTATGAATTTTTGACTTTTCACAAAGCGCGCGCAATTATTATTTATGGCCGCGCCGCAGGCAATACAACGCTCGCGCACACACAAATACACACAACTGTGGTGAACGCTTATTGCTGCGCGCCACGTAACCGCGTCTACGCATTGGCAGCTGCTGCCGCGTCGCTAAATGTTTTAACTATTATTTTGCCGGCAATTTATTTTATGCGAAAAGTTTTCATTTTTATTTAGCACGCGCTTGAAACGTTCGCGCGCGCCATAAAGTCTGCTACATTTTGTGTTTGTGTGTGTGCCTGCATATGCGCGTCAAGTAATGAGTGCTTCGCTGTGGCGCCTTGCTCTTGTTGGGTATTAATAAGGTAATGAATACAGGAGGACATAAATAAGCGCGCACACATACATTCATAGAAACATACGTTTGACTTAATGAGGCCTTTCACTGCTCTCTAATTTGAAGCCGTACAATGATTGACACATTGCGCAGCGGCGGCTTGAGGGTGTCAAGTTGGGGGTGTGAGTGTCTTGATGTATAAAATGAGAGTTTGAACTAGAAAATTGACTGTTTTATTTTTTTCTGCTGAAATAAAAGTATGTTGGCACTTTGGGTGATTTAGAATATTGATTGGGCTGTATGCCGTGAAGACAGCAGGTTCTAAAGTCAAGATTTTACAACTTTAACTTATGAATTATTGTAGGAGAATAATATGAAAATGCGAAAATTATTTGGGACAAAGAAAAAATATTTCTATATATAATAACGGATGAGAAACAATGGGGTTTTCAATAGGGACGATACAAAAGTAGACCAATTAGGACAGCAAATGACGCCATATTTTTTCCGCTCTTTTGACATTCCTCTTCAGTTTGCCATTTTATCATGGAAGGATAACGAGTTGAAATTATTAAATTTTTTTACTGAAATTCGGAGTCAGTGGCCTCAGCTTTAACAGCGCTACGTCCAATTTATGGTCGTTATAATCATCCTGTCAGATCAACAATTGAGCATCTAGTGAAAAAGTTAAAAGTTTTAATCACAGGCACTGTACAAAATGTTCGCGTGCCAGTGAGACAAAGAAGTTGCCGTAGTGTCGCGAATATTGCTGCCGCTAGAGCATCAATTGAAATTGAAACCCTATTAATTCATGAACAATCCTGATACTGGTAGCGATAAACCCTGACCAATTTTTGATTCCGCAACAATAGAAAGAGCTTTGGTTAGAAATGCCCTAATTAATATTGAGGTTAAGTGGGAAGTCGGATTAGGATAGCTTTTTCTGAATTTATTTATGCTACAAGAGTTAATATAATTTATTGAAACCTTAAGATGTTTCTTTTATATATTTGTGTTTTTGGAGCGCAACTAAGTGCTCGCTGCGTTTTTAATAAAAATTAAAATTAAAATAATATAAATAATAATTATTATAACGAAATTATTACAAATGAATTATTCAAAGTATTGCCCATCGCTAGTCACAACTTTTTCCTATTTTTCTGGCAAAACTCGATTACCATGACCGTAAAACTATTCATCTTATGATGCTAACCAACAATCAAGCCATTTTTCGAAGTTGTCTTGTGAGTGGAACTGCTTCTGAGCCGGACCATGTGTCAACGAACGAAGCAAATAATAATCGGACGTTGAAGAATATCAAGAGAGTATGGCGGGTGGGCTGGAGCTTCCCATTTAAGCGTTACAACGTAGGTTTTAATAGATTTGGCAAGATGAGGCCGCGCGTTATCGTGCAGCAGAATCACTTTTTCGTCTCTCTCCCGAGTTTGAGGTCATAAGGAACATTAGTTAATTATTTCTGATCCCCAATTCCTTCTTTCTGAATAATTCCAAGCGCATGCATTTTCTATGAAATGGCTTTGCGAGTGACTCCCAATGTTGAAGCAAGCTCCTTTTACATTGGACACGGATCCTCATCCAACAATGACTTCAATGCACCATCTTCTAAGAATTTGGCCTTCCTTCACGCGGGCGGTTGTTAGCATCAAATTTGTTGTCTTTAGAGAGTTAAGGCAATCACGTAGCGTTGTTTCTATTGGAGCAAAGCTTCCGTCAACTTTTTGGATCTCCAAATGTGCCTCATCCGCCAATTTCTTTGACTAAAAGAAGAAAATCAACACTTTTATTGGCCTTATTTCTGCCTTATTGGTTATAGCCGAGTTTACAACAATGCACCAGTCGTTCTTTCTTTTCACGTTTTTACGCCAATTGGAGATTCCAAGTGTCGCCAGGTCCTTCTCTGCTCTTCCTCTGCTTCATTCGGCGTGTACTGCATCGAATACTTTCAGAGCTGTTGTGTTTCCATTCATTCGAACGACATGACCTAGCCGCTGTATTTTAATTCGCTAAAGTATGTCAAGGACGACGCATGTCTCTGCGGTATTCGCCGTTGCCAATGCGCAAAGCTCCATAAGTCTTCCGCAGAATCTTTCTCTCGAAAACTCGTAACGCCAACTCATCAGTTGTTGTTATCGTCCATGCCTCTGCACCAATCAGTAGTACGCGGTTGATGAATGACTTATAGAATTTGGTCTTTGCCTAATGACTTCTCAATTGTTTACTCAGTCCGAAGTAGCATCTGTTGGTAAGAATTATTCTGCGTTGGATTTCGAGCTGACTTTGTTGTTGGGATTAATGCTGGTTCCAAGATGGACGAAATTATCTGCAACTTTGTAGTAGTTTTCGTACTGACAAAAAAAGCTTTGAAACCGACGAATAGGTGGTGTGTGTTTTAGCGCAAATGACGTTTATTTGGCCAAAAATTGGATTCGCACAACCAAAAGTGTATGACACATAAACCAAATCTTGAATGTGGAAAAGCAGTTACTCTTTCAAATGTTTAGGTTAAGTTAGTCATGTTTTGGATAATATTTCCTGATAAACTAATTCACGAAGATAAGATCTTTAACACCTAAGACACACACCTAACTTGTAAGTTGATTATAAATCCAGATTGTGAGCGGCTTCTCATTAAAAATTGGCTTTCATAAGTACCAACTGACGTTATTATAGTTAAACTCTGAGCTACAAAGATTGTGTAAGAAAACATCAAGTTTATTATTACATTTAAAACATGTCAACTATCTTTAAAGTCCACATGCTCCAATCTTGCTGTTATCATAGCCATATACGTGTAGTATTAATCCTCATTCTTAACCTCATCTCTCCACCGCCATGCCAGCGTCACTTCAAGTTTCTTTCGTCTTATTTGCAACACGCTGACGCTGCATTTCCGCCTTCAAACCATGCACTCCATCATTTCTGAGCTTTTGTGTAAACACTTTCAACGCTTCCGACGACACATTTACGCGCCTCCCCTCTCACCCTACAGTGCAACGTACACGCACACCCAACAACGCTCAGCCAATATTTGCATTCCGCTGCTGAAGTGACTTACCAACTTTTCGGCGCTTTAACTGGCCAAATTTGCTTTGGGGTCTTCGGTTGCGGTTCGCCTCGATTCGGCTCACTTCAGTTCCGTGCAGTTTAATTTGTTTGTTTGTCCGCACGTTCGGTTGGCGCGTCGTCCATTCAACGCTCATTCATCCGTTTGTTTGCGCACTTGTTTGTTTGTCCGTCCGTTTGTTTGCCTAAAACTATGCTATGAAAATAATATCAGCATATTTTTTATCGTTTATTTGCGCTGAGTGTGGGTAGGAGAGGGGCGGTAATGTAAGCGGCTAGAGGTGTGTGTGTGGTTGTGTAATTGCGGTTGCATTTAACGGTTTGCGCGTATTTTGACTTAATAGCTGGATTTGATTACAAAGTCAATTGGGCTACTGACCCGTACGCTCATTCAATGAGCGCAATGATTAGCTTTGGTGGCAGCGCAAACATCACGAGGAGCGTAGGAAATGGACGAACAGTGTATACGCTGCAAAGGGAAATGTAAGAGCTAAGATGAAAATGCTGTTGCGCTGAAGTAGGAAAAATGAGAAGTGAATGAGACAGAGTGCTGCAAAATTATTTATGCGGAAAAGTGTGTTTTTGTTGTTGTAGTATTTTTAATCAAATTCATTACAAATACGTATGTAATGTGTTTTCTGCACCTTGTCTTTGAGCATATAAAAATTTGAAATTTACTTCTATAAGCTAACCACATACATACCGCTTATATAACACTTTGTAATGTCAAAATGTGTCAATAATGTGTTGACAGCTACAACAGGCTTTTACCACTCACATAAAATGTTTTGACATCCTTTTTTACTTACACATCTGCTAAAGGCAAAAATATGAGAAAATATGCTCATTGATATTCATTTGCACATTCAATGGTTTGTTGTCGGCGATTAGCATAAAAGTGACATCAATTCAATTAGACTTTTGAATTTGCATTGCTGTTATGTAATGCTAACTCACATAAGCTTTACATAATCAATCATTCCATAAGTTAAACCAGTAAAAATCGATTTTAAGAATTTTTGTCGTACCAGTCACTTTCTCGATTAGGCTGTCAGAATTTAAAATAGCAGGTGAACGTAGATGGTCATACTAGAATTGAATTCACATGATTTTTAATTAGCCTTAACCTTCAAAAGGCGCATGTATAAATTTGACAGCTGTCGGATCATTAATTTGGGAACTATATCATTCTGACTGAAGCCACTTAAGTTATTCTAAAAAAAATGGATAAAAACAAACTTCACGGACGATATGAAGTTGATGAAATATTGAATTTGGGCTTCGCATTGCTTGCAAATCCAACGTATTTTCCAGATATGATCACAAGCGGCTATTTTCTGTTCTCAGATCGCCAAAGAATGCTCGTTGACAAATGTTTGTCGAATGAATAGCTAATCACTGAAACTGACGCTTATTTTGAAGCAAAGGACAAATAGTACTACAAAAACGGGTGTCGAAAAGTTAAAGGGTCACTATAATCAGTGTAAAAAAATTCCCTTAAGCTGCCCCAAACCAATCAGGTTCTTTAAGGCTTCTTTGAAACAATGCAACCTAGAGGAAGCCCTCAGTTCATGGAACACTAGCAACACAGAACAATTCACAAAGTTACTTTGGTGTAATGCTAACGGTGGACAGACCAAAAAGCTACCAGTTCCAGGCAAAGGGTAATTTAGTAATATTTTTGTGGTCATCCCAGGCCACTTACCCTTAAGATCCCTCCTTCGGAAAATCGGAAAGTGGATTCGGCTTAAAGCAGAGCGTACGCGGAAAATTGTGAGACGCTGGAACACTGCCTAATGATGACCTAAGTGCGGATACTTGCCATCTGTCGGTCTTGCGTCTCCCTGTTCACCCAATCAACCAACCAATACATGTTATAAAGTGACTACCAACAAATACGTCGTGATGCTAAAATGAAATAAAGCACTTAAATCTGGTCGAAATCAGTTCTTGGTTTTTTATGCCGATAATTTTATGTCATTTATGACCTGAACAAAATAGTGGCCACGACTTCATTTGTATATCTCCACCCGTTGATATAACTTAACGCTGAATATTGTCTACGAGCTCTAATAGCTCCATAAGCGTTGCTTGTGTCAGTCAGCATCGTGTTATAATGATCGCTATTGATGGAAACGACATTTTCTGCCTCATTTCGTAAGAAAAAAGGCTCGGATGTTCCGACATATGTACCACTATCCGAACCAAACGGGTTAGACATGCAATTCCGTTTGCTGAACCACACGAAGATTTTACTCACCCCAATTGTGACTGTTATGTTTGTTGACGTGAATGGTTTTATGATATCATTTAAACACAGTCGGTTGGTTACACTATTTATAACTGAAGAACGACTGGATCACTTTAGGTGATTTTGAATTTTTTGAATTTCTGAATAGCAGAATATCTATCAAAATAATGGAAATGGTAACCTAAAAATATTCAAAACTGTATGCCGATATATTAATTGGTGCTTAATTTGTATTTTTGAGTCAGATAGAATTTAAAGTTGTGCTTCATTAGCATTGGCTTGGCACTTTAGCGAGTCAATGACCACATTTTATACTTTTAGCCAAGTTCCCAACCTCTGTTTACACTTAGCCAAGTCTACAAACTTTGTTTACATTTAAGGTCACTGACCCTTTTGTTTACATTTTCTGAGGTCCTTTTTTTCTTTTAGTCAAGTTCACAACCTTTGTTAACATTTAGCCTTTTGTTTATATTTTAAGAGGTCAATGACACTTTGTTTACATTTTATGTGACCGATATGTTCGGTAACAATTCAGTCGATGCTCTGGGGACCACATATTTGGTGCCTGGACTCTTAAAAATGTGTAGCCCGACTTCGAAAACTGTTAGGCGTAAGGAAGGAATAACTTGAGGGTATTATTTATGCAAAGTTTTATTCTGATAACTTTGTTGATGGTTATTTATTTACTGTAAAGTAATAGAATCAGCTGGATTATAAAGGATTATTTAATAGAAAGTAGGCGCGGCTTTAATCCGATTTCGCCCATTTGTATTGTGTGTGATTGAAATGCTAGGATAACCACAAACACTAAATTAGTTCAAGTAATTCCTGAGGTACATGATTTCGGTTCAAGGTTAGTGGTGACTCGCCCATTTTTTAATTTTTGGAATTGCTCTTAAAAATATTTCACTACCAGTTTGATTTTGAAATTTAATACAGTGAGTTATTGCGCTTTCGATATCTAGTCATATGAAAAAGTTTTGTATACAAGGACAGGCTTGTGAACGTTGAGTTTGTATGACAGCTTCATGTTGGAGTGATCCAATGCTGGTGGTTCCGGCAAATGAGCAGCCTGTTTCGCAGAAAAGGAGGTATGTAAAACGTCAGATCGGACAGAAAGTCAGACAGAGAAACAGACATAGCTAAATCGACTCAGATTGTCACGTTGATAATCTATATATAAATACAAATTTTATAGTGTCGTTTATAACGTCGTTCTAAGTTTTACAAACTTCGTGGCAATAAAAAAAATAATTTTCATTGTTATTTCATTAGAAAAAATTTCTATTTTATAGGTGTCTAAAACTTTAAATACTAAAGAACACATGTTTAATGGAAAATAGAATTATGAACTTAGCGATGAGACAGGCATACGAAAGCAGTGAACGAACGGCCTCGCCTACAGTTAAGAGCACAAGCAGCTTCTCACTTATGGGCATTTTTTGGGGTAGTTTCTTTTCAATTTTTTTACACATTTTATATCCGATTTTTTTATGCAAACAATTAGTGAAAATGTGTCGGAGAAGAATGCATACTTGCGTGCTTGCCCATAGAAATAAAAGCGGCGCTGAGATAGTGATGATGTTTTAGAATGTAAATGTACCGCTTTTCGGTATTAGCTAACGGTATTTATATGAAATATAAAAATTTTATTTACTTGTTCAAAGTATACAAATTCTTTAGAAAGGATTATTGGTACATATACTATATATGAACTTTTCCAAATCCTATAAAACTTTTAAAGAATAGAAATCAAATTTGTAATTATTTTGAAGTTTGCGATAAAATTTTTTACAAAACTACTCAATTGGTCCCGTTTCTTCCCATTACCACGGATTTTCGAAATCCTACAGAACTGTATCTAAGTTCCGGCCTAAATGTCGCCTTTCCTTCTACAGAAGAGTAGGAAAGAAACGAGGTAGGTGACTCCAAAACTAGATAAACGAGTGGGGGATGGTGGCTGTTCAGCAAAATTAGATACAAAATTCGCTTTTCGGACACCAGACCAAAGTGAATTCTCCACAAGGCCTTTCGAGCGTAACTCTATAATCAGGCGATTGGTGACTAAAATAGACCACATACCCTATTTGAGAGACAAGGTTTAAAGTAACACCAAAAAAGGCATTCCGCAAAACGGAGTAACTGATGAGCTTGCCAAACAGCCAACTGTCTAGCTACTGAAACAGTACAGAAAATGCGGAAGTCGCTAAAAACGATACGCAATGAACTTTTCGAAAACGCTTACAGAAGGATCAGAGTGAGGTGCTGCCGCATCTTTTTACTTACACGGTCTCTTAAAGACTACAGAACGATTGTCGACCTAATGCCAGGTCAAAGCCTACTGGAATCACATGTGTAAAATAATATAAAATAAATAACGGCAATACATGGAGAAAATATAGGCAAGGAGACATAAGAGAGACGCTGGAAACCGCCCTTGCTTATGTCCAGCTTCTTCTAAAACTCATATTAGATACATATATGTATAGGAGCTTCGCAGTTCAAGAACTAGATGACGTATCAGAATGAGATATCAAGTTGCTTTTAAAGTGCGCGAGGAAGTCCTGTTTGATGAATACTCAAATTAAACTGAAGGATATTTGAGCTAGATTTGCTAAAGGGAAATTAAACGAAATGTAAGGGTCATCCATTTAGAGGTTCCATACTTTTTTAAAGGAAAAAAACAGAAACTTCGAATTTAATGATAAATACTTAATTATTATCATTCGAAAGAACAGTCTTTGGCATATATATTTTGAAGATTACCACTTTCAAATATTGGCCCCGGCTACGTCTCAGATGGTTCATTCGTTGAGTCGCATTTTCGATGACTCATTTGAGCATTACCACTGGTAACTGGCGAATGACACGCGTGATGGTTTGCTTCAAAGACTGAATCGAAGCGGGAGTATCCGCATAGACTTTAGACTTTACACATCCACACAGGTAAAAATTTAACGCTGTTATATCACTCGCTTTTGGTGACCAATCGGCCGGACCTAAGTGTACCCTCAATAAATCTATTGATTGAAGCGATGTGCGGAACATACCGCCGTTGTTGAAACTAATAGTCACCGAGTTCACGAGCTTCAATTTCAGAAATCAAATAGTTAGTTATTATGGCGCGATAACGATCGCCATCGACGTTCGCATCGGCGTCATTTTTTAAGAAATACGGACGCATGGCCACCGACCTCCAAACCACACCAAACCGTTGCTTTTTTTGGATAAAATAGCAGCTTTGACTCTTTTCAGGTTGCTCATCGTTTTAAATACGGCAATTTTGCTTGTTTACACACCCATTGAGCCAGAAACGGGTCTTATCACTGAAAAAAATTTGGCTCGAAAACGTTGGATCTTCCTCGAACTTGCACAAGCTGTATTTTGTACACTTTCAATTTAAGATCTCGACGTAAAATGCGCGAAGTCTTTCCATACAGCAGTCCGAGTTGCAGCGAACGGCGCCGAATCGACTCTCTACGGTCTCCATGTACACTCTCAGCTACAGCCGTTAAATTTTCTTCACCGCGTGCTAGACGTGGTCTGTTCGGTGCAATATTATCCTATAATCAGAGCTGGGTCTCAAGATGGTCAACGTTGTTGCGAATAGTACGCTCGGTAGGCCGATTATATTGACCTTTAGTTGAGCGAAGCGCGCAAAAAACATTATTTACATAACGTGAATTTTCGTAATAAAGTTGAAAGATTTGTAAGCGTTATTCAAGCGTAAGTCTTTCCACGATGAAATGCCAATCAATACTGAACGAAAATCACTGATAACTTGACACAATTCCGGTGTGATCTGGTGTGTCTCTCAGGAAACGGCTATTGAAAAAGTTCCTCTACTTTGATCACCCGTTATTATTATTTTTACTATAGCCAATTTTCAACAGAAGAACATCTTCTTTTCCGTTATAAATACAAAGCGATACTTGAACCAGATTTGCTATAAGGATTGTGGAGAAAGATAAGACTCACTTCGAGTTGAAAAGTTAAACAAAATGTAAAATAATTTTAAAATTGTAAGAATCTCAACCTCGGGACTATATTTTATACAGTGTATACCCTGGAGTACCGAAATGTACGTATTTTCGGTACTACATATTTTTTTTACCGCCCTCCAAGCGTGAAGAAGTCATCTCACTGCACTGGAATGAAGTCATGTATTAACGAACAAAACAAACAAAAAGGCACCAACAAAAACAAATAATGAGTCCATAAAAAAGAATTGCAAATGCTACATGTTGCAAATATGCAAAAACAGTAACAACAACAAGCGCTGCAACAGCTGCTCGCAGCAAAGCAATGAGGCAACGGAAATTTTTGTTCAACAAAAATATGAGTTTTTATTGCTGTCGTAAGCGTGTAAGGGACTTCGGCGCTTGGAGGACTCTATTACTACGAGCGCGACTAACGGCAGTGGACTAGCTGGCAAGCATGCGACGGCATGATGCTTTTTTCTGCATTTCTTTTTTTCATGCTTTTGCATTTGTTGCTGCGCCAACGCTGGAATGCAATAAAACATTTGGTTAAGTGCAAAATAAATTTAAGTAATGAGTTCCTTCGCCCAGAAAGCGTTTCATTGCGCCGCGCGCTGTGTAGCATATGCGGAGCGGGTGGCAACTCATATAGCCATCGGCGGCATTTAAATGTTGGGCGGAATGCAAAAACAATGAAAAATGAAAGAGAAGAAGAAAAAATATGCTATTGCAATTTCCGTTTCCTGTTTCATAGTTTCCTTGCAAGTGAAAACTGTCCCGTTTAGCTAAGTTGCAACGCTTTTCGATTCATTTAAACTCGCATATGCGAGTGTATTGTAAATCTGTAAAGCGACGCGCATAAAAAATGCAAATGACACCCTATACACACACGCTCTTCTTCTTCTTCTTCTTCTTCTTCTTCTTCTTCTTCATGTGTGCAAACTTTCGGCCATAATGCTGTGTTTGCTATGTTGTGCTTGCATTTTTATGTTGCTAGCAGCATTTTCGTACATTTTAGTGCATTCTACATTTTAGCTTTTCGGCGTTTTGCATTTAGTATGCACCTCTCCTCCTCGCTGACCGCCTGCTATAACGTGACACTGCTGCAACACGCCTAACTGCAGACATTTCAAATACAGACGGACGAGTTAGTGTGTTGAACTATTAAAATATATGTATGGCATATACATATGTATGTGTGTGTTTTAGTATTTCGTTACTCATTCCGCGCGTGGACGGCTTGTGCTGCCGCTCAATGCTCACGTTTCAAATTTATTTGATCGTCCACCATTTGCGCGAAATTAAGCGCCGTATTCAATTTGTGAAATTGAAAAGCGCCGAAAGCATTTAAATCGACTGCGTCCGGGTGGTTAAGTTGCTGTTGCTATTATGTTTCTCGAACGTGTAGAGTTCAAGAAATTATAATTTAAGCCTTTAGCCGCTTTGGGACTATTGAAAAGAAAGGCTAAAGGGTTTTAATGAGCTTAACCATATGTTAAGGCTCTACTTGATTCAGTAATAAATTAAAAATGTAAAAATGCAAAGTTCGATCTAAGTAGTGGTACTTTTTTCAATCTGTATTTTTTTTTTTTTTTTGAAAGATCACGCATGCGTCGTGTTAAGCTATCATGTTGTTTTTGTTCAGTACTGTTCGGTTTCTTCGAGTCAAAAACAGCTCCTTTTAATAATTTTTTTTTAATATTTTATGGGAATTATTTATTGTTACAAAAATACACTATTAACAAAGAAGCTCTGAAATTTTGGAAAAATAATATTTTGAACACGGCCATTGCGACGTCATTTCCGGTGACAGTTCATCTATAGTGAAAAAATACTTGTTATATATAGTTAAAACCATAACTTAGTACTTGGACGAAGGAAAAAAAACTGAAAAATGGATTTTTGGCAGACATTTTTAGTGAAAATTTCGCTAATTTTTTTTTTTTCAAATAGTTGCAATAGAAAAAACCCTTCGTCCAAGTCTTTGTGAATTGTATGTCAAAGACATTTGTAAAATTTCATGAAGATCTGTTGAGTAGCTCTCGAAAAGTCTTGCCAACCGACTTCAAAAACACAGAACTGAAACTTTTCGAGAAAAACGCGTTTAAGGACGACGCTTTTATCCCAGGTAGCTTGGAGCGCTCAAGTTCTCAAGGCTGTATCTCCGAAACTATTACTCGTATCAACTTGAAAATTTAGAAAAAATTTCTACTATTCTACTATATTATTCGCAACACCATCACCTTCCAATGAATAATATTTGACCGAATAGACCACGTCCAGCAAGCAGTGAAGAAGTCTGGACTGTTGTATGGAACGACTTGGCACATTTTATGTCAATATCTTAAATAGAAAGCGTACAAAATACAGCTTGGGCGTTTCGCTTAATGTGCTTTTGAAAAGTTCCAAGAAGATCCGACGTTTTTAAGCCAAATTTTGTTAAGCAATGAGGACTATTTCTAGCTCAATGTGTATTTGAACAAGCAAAATTGTCACATTTGGAACGAAGAGCAGATTTAAGAGCTGTCTTTCCGTGCAGATAAAACAATGGTTCGTGGAATCATCGTTCCATATTTTTTCAAAATATTGCCGCTGAGAACGTAACCGTCAATGAAGATCGTTATCGTGCTAGGATAATCGACTATTTGATGCCGGAGATTGAAGCTCGGGATTTCGGCGACATTTGGTTTCAACAAGACGGCGCCATTTCCAAAACACCGCATCAATTAATGCATTTATTGAGAGAATACTTCGGTGAGTTTCACGTTTGAGACGGTCAATTGGCCACCAAGATCATGTGATATCACACCTTTAGACTTTTTCCTGTGGGGTTATGTAAGGTCTTAAGTCTATGCGGACAATGTGGCTTCGATTCAGGCTTTGGATCAAAACACCACGCGTTTTATTCGCCAGTTACTAATCGAAATACTCGAACAAGTCATCGACATCGTACTATACCAAACATTTACTCACATGTAGGGTCTGTGGGAAGACTAAACCTATAATCCCATTGGAAATGTCCTAGGTGAAAAGTAAAGATTGTGTTTGAACAGATTGTAACTTATCGAAATGGATTTGGTACCTAGGGTTCCACACCGCAGAGCCATATTGCAAAGAAGGTCTAACCAAAGTTTAAAAAGGAGTTTTAATATCATACGGATCTCTAAACGAAACTAAGAACACCTTTTGCTTTTAAAACCATGATATCAATATGAAGACTAAGATTAAACTTGGCGTCCATAGCAAATCCTAAATCAACAACAAAGCACTTGCTGTGCTTAAATTATTTATCTTAAAGAAAATGCCGAAAATCTGGTATGTATAATTCTTAAAAACAAAATTAATGAAAAAGACTATATTATTGTTGCTTATTTTTATGAAAATTCATCAGCACTAACAATAAAATACATATTTCATTCTCTCAACCCCTAAACATATGCTTCAGAAGCGCTACGGAATTGGCGAATGGCATGATTTGAATTCAACTCGTTCAGAAAGCTTGCTGCCACACTGCAACACGGCTAATTTCAACATTCTATTGTTCGAAGGTGTACAAGTGTAGGCCTAGTGATGTGGTTGTGGTTGCTTTTGTCTCTATATTATAACGGTTTTTGCCTACCACGCTTGTTGTTGTTTACTCTATGCAACAGCCCTTTTTGCTCGCCAGCGCGGCACTCGCAAATTTCATGCTTCTATGCAGCTTATGCACCTGAGGCCAATAATTACCCACGTTTTGATTATTTTGTTTTTCGTTTTATTAATTTTTTTTGCAAACATTTGTTTATGTGTTTTTTAGAGCAGAATTTTTTGCGCTTTTCACAACCTATTGTTGTGGCGTTCTCCGGCGTGTGTACATACATATGTATATATGTATTTTCTAGATAAAATATATATATATTTGTATATAAATTTTGCAAGTGCATTGTGTCGCTTTGAGTGAGACAGTGTTTTAATTTTCCTGTTGTTGCCACACTTTTTTATTTTTTGCATTTGTTTTTTCAATTTTAGCTAATTCACAGCGCTGAGAGCTCTTGTTTACCTTACATAGATATATGTATATGATATATATGTAAGTATATAAATATTTACGGTACACATATTTTAATTTAGATGCGCAAATTCATGCACTAATACACACGCACTCACACACACACAATTTTACATTTTCATTCTTTAATCTGGTATTTTGCCATATTTGGCTTTGAGTAAACACATAAAAAATCATCTTTATATATACATATATTCTCATATTATTTATCATTTCATTTTGGAACCACAGTTACACGGCTTAATAGACTCATTTGCTCAGCAACCACCGCATAATTATTACTGGAGAACACCTGTCGAGAATTTTTTACCGACAAACAATAGGTACAGTGCCTATTTATTGTTGTTGTTATTAAAGTGCGGTGGATAAATGTTTGTGGTTATTTTCTTTTATTCTTTAAAAAGCAGACCCGTGTGTGTCGTTGATGGGATTTTGTGCAGAAGCTTATTACAGTTATACTGACGTGAAGGGGAGATTACAGCAAGTGAATAGAGGCAATTTGTCCGCTGTCTGAACTATGTCAATGTCGTCGTATATCCCGTACAGCTCATCGTTCCATCGACATGATCGATGTTGCCAACGCGCAAAGGACCATAAATCTTCCGCAGAACCTTTCTCTCAAAAACTCTAGCTCATCATCACTGAGAAGTTTCGGAAAAATAAAGAACCAAATGCTTCAGGGACGTAGGCAAAGGGGGGTTTTAGGGGTTTCATATTTCAGCGATGAATCATTATTGGCGAAATTGCATAGTTCATTCGATAGTGTTTTAATTATCTTTTGAGATCGACACATGAAGCAAGGTCATTTCGAAGTTTCGTCAAATTTCGTGCGCCTGCTCGGAGTCCATCGGGGTCGCTAAGGAGAATCGAAAAATGCTATACATAGTACTTACGTACGACAACGTGTGACTCGTGTGCCTTGTGTCGAACAAATTAGCTTACGTGCTAATGTTGATAGCCAACTGTTCAACTGTCGTACAACCACGGAATAATTTATTTAATAATCCGTTTTTAATTCGATCAGAATTTTGATTGTACTACAATAGAATTGTTGTTCTTACTTCGAGTATTGTCCGCAAAACAGCGGTCGAAGGACAAGCTTCTGCCCTCGACCGTTCGACAATTTACGGTATCAAATCTACCGGTATCAGCTGTTCTCGATAAAAGAACGTTTTCGACTTTTTGTTCAAAGGAAAATTTGCTTAAGGAATTTATAACAATAGATATAATAGATTAGAAAATTGGTATTGAATTCCAAAGGTAGAAGTTAAATAACCAACCAACCAACAACCAATAAAAATAAATAGACAGACTTCTACTGCAAAGAAAATTGTTATGACATTAATTTCAAATTATATCATCTGAGAAAATTTTACCAGTTTGACTTTATTTTAGCTGCGTGCGCAACCCGCATTGATAAAATATTTTTACTAGATTGCGGCAACCTTCTTTTCTGTTCGCTTGACCTTAACCCAATTATTATATTTTTGAAAGCTTTTTATATACGAGGCGAGAAGTTTATCTGGCGGTTTTTGCTGTGGAACAAAATTAAACAGCAAATTTTTGAGAAGTAATTTGGAAAGTTTACGTACTTTCCCGAACACATGTATTTAAGTAGCACAAAGCTTTTAATAAAGATCGTGAAGTCATTGAAAACTTTTCTCAAACTAATTGTCCAACCACCGCTGTTAATGCTGATAGCATGAAGTAAAAGGAACTGTGTTTGAAAATCATCATGTTAACATCAGTGAGGCCGCATAATATAAGAGATGCTGAGAACATTTTATGGATCGTTTTAATACATTTTGCTTAATGTTTTGGGTATGAAAAGTATTAATGCTAGACTCGTAAGTAAAATTCATTTTTTTTTTGGCAAAAACGACGCCGAATAGAAGTCGCAAAAGATATGCTAGTAGCTGAAGGCCCTACATTCATTACTGGGATGGCGCTTCAAAAATGTGTCGACAACGAAAAAGCTATATTCGCTGAAGGCACTGAAGGCATTACAATCGAGGCTTTTGATAACTACATGGTATATTGGATTAAACAATACATGCTGCTAATAGTTAAAATGTGTTTTTTTTTTTCAAGGCGATGATAAAGCACTGTTTTGAAATGTTTGAAAATATAGGTTTGTTGTCAGTGCGGGTAAAATTTGATCAGTTAGTAGCATTAGAACACTATTAGTCAGTCAGATATAATAGAGTAGAATTATTGTATTGTACATTTTTTCGAAGTTTAAAGAGAATACGCTTTGCTACAGAGCGTTTTACTATATTGCAATGAAAATTCAAAGGTTTCAACCAAAGTTCATGGTTTCAGTAATTCTTTAAAATCCTTAACGGGTCAATTGTAAGTCCATATATTTTTTTTTGCATATGCCAAAATACAAGGAGCTTTCAACAAAATTTCAGTGTTAAAATGAAGGAAAAAATTAAGGCAAAAACCTGTTTGCCACCCTTTATAAAGTTAACACCTATTCAACATAATAAGACTTAGATTGACCAGAAACAATCTCCACAGATTTTTAAATCCTTACGCGTACAAAAAGCGGAGTTAAAATTTAAAAATATGATTAGCTATGAAACAGTAAGTGAAATGCGAATAAATAATGAAGTATTTAAGTTAGGAAAATAAACTTTATCCCGTAAAAGGTAATGGCACTTGACGAGAAGCAACTGCATTTAAGGGCGCCATCCAATGTACGATATGTACGCCTGCCTCTCAAGGAGTAGAGTGGCACACGGTGTAGCAGACGTTACGCAACACGAGAAAAGCCTATAAATTTACAGATTATTTGCATATTTCTATAAACTCTCGCGGCGGCAAGAACGTGAAAAATTGGCGGATGAGGTGCATTTGCGGATTGTACCGTTATGTGGATGGCATTTAGCGTAGAATTCAATTTGCGCAACTGAGCTTACGCCATTTTTACGCCACGCTGTGGGTCTTACCACACACCAGCGCCCCACTTTTCCCCCTCCCCGACTGAGAGTGGCAATTGCCTTGGCGGCTACAAATGTAAATCATGTGACATTAAGGCCGCATAAGACATGAGTATACGCTTATGCCGCACGAGCGCGTTCGTACATGCAACAACTGCTGTACCGCATTACCGCCGTAATGCCAACAAAGTGCCGTTCCCGGTGCGTGGCTTTCAGCTAAGCTGCAATGCAACAAAATGCGACGCCATGAAGCAGCCGTAGTGGCTTAAACGGAAGCCAGTTTTCGAAAAAATGTAAGAAATAACGGTAATGTTTTTCTATTTGTTATTATTGTTGCCTTTTGGATGTAAACTAAAAATAATAATTGTGCGGCTGACTAAGTGGTGTGGTGGCGGCCAGCTGCGCCGTTGCCTCTACTAAATTAATATTTTCGAAAAACAGCTGCGCTTCCGCAGAGACAATTTGTAACGATGGCAGGAAAGTGGTTTTCGGTTTTTGTGGAATTTTTTCTTCGCTTGTTGAATTACGCTTACGGTTAGTGGCTCGGCTAATACGCGGGGTGTTAAACACGGCTTAGCTTTATTTTATTGTGATTTTATTTATGTAGTTCTACTCCCGGTAAATGTAAATTAACTGTAAATACCAGCGAACAGGGGTGCTTAAGTGGCGCTTGAGTAAAGGTGCTTAATGTAAATATTATGCGTTATTAGTAATTTAATACAGTTAGGAAAGTTCGCCGGTGGTTTCATAGATCAACGAGTTTTTTACACAGCAAATTGATTATTGTTTGATAAAATGTTTTTTTAATAAAATATGGCTCAGCAGCAACAGAGTTTCTCAATTATGTATAACTCCCAAAGCAATCGTAGCGATTGCAGCAGCCATGGTAAAGGTAAAATACTTGTAGGTTTCAGTTTCTATTTTTAACAAGACCCTCAGAGTCGTGCATGAACACTTTGACAAAAAAGCACCCGAAAATTGTAATTGTAATATATTTATGCCAACGATTTTTCCAGCCCTCGAAACACTTTTCATAAGCACTTTTTGGGACAGCCTTCAGCTCCTTCAACGAATTTTGTTTTATCTCTTCGATCGACTGAAAACGAGTTCCACGGAGCGGCAATTTTCCTTTGGGGAACAAGAAAAAACCATACAGAGCCAAATGTGGTGAATACGGTAGTTGTTCGATGGTATTCATTGCATTTTTGGCGTTAAATTCGGCCACAATCGTAGCTCGATGCGATGGTGCAGTATCATAGTGTAAAATCCATGAATTGTTCTTCCACAATTCGCCTGTTTTCGACGTTCTCATGCAAACGCTTTAATACGGCCAAACAGGACTTGACATTGACCATCTGCTCCTCCGGAATAAATTCCTGACGTTGTTTATTTGTTGACTTGTTTGCATGTCAAACTCCCATAACCCATTGCCTCATCGGCAGATCTGCTTAAAGCACTCTTTTTGAAAAAATTTCAGCTTCATCGAGACGAGTTGCGCAAGGACGCTTTTCGAGCTCTCTTGCCATCTCTCTAACATTTGCCTGACGATGTTTAAGCACCAAATCCTTCAATTTTTCAATATTTTCATCAGTTGAAGAGGTCGAAGTTCGTCCATAACGAGGCATGTCTTCAGCGATCTCTCGACCGTCTTTGAAGGCTTTGTACCATACGTAGGCTTATGTTTTTGACAAAACTGTATCAATGTAAGCCTTTTCCAACATTCGCAACGATTCCGCACTCGAAATTTGCCTAAGAATATAAATATAGCCTAAGAACTGAATCCGTGAGGAAATTGAAGTTCGAATTTTGGCTAAAAATTAAAATGGTAAATCGCATTAACTTCGCGTGAATTATTACGAGTACCATTTGAAGATATTCCATATTAGATGGTCTCATTGAATATGTAGAAACGAGATCTGGATCCAGTTTTTACTTGATTTGGTTGGAAAAGTTAATCCAGATTATTTTGATATCTTAACTTGTTAGATTTTGAAGGTACGAGATTTGTTCAAAAAGTATCGTGAATATCATTAATATTTCTTAAGAAATTATTTATTTATTCATAAATATATATTTTGTCCAATTCATAGTAATAACACTCAGAAATTTCAGTTTTGCCAGCAGTTTTTCCTTTTCTCAAATCACTTGAAAAAGTAATTTTTGTGATTTCGTTTAGCTCCTCATTCATTGCAGTCGCCTTTTCATGGGCCTTTTCAATTTTAGAAACACATAAAGTCACAGGAGGCTAGGTTTGGGGAATACGGCAATTAACGACGCGTGGGCAGGGGCGTTATCATGATCCAAAAGCCAATTTTTGTTCTTCGATAAATCCGGGAGTTTCTGTAAAACTATTAGTAAACCTTCACAATCAACATGACTTGTCGCGGTGTTTTCGGTCTCAGCTCGTGCGGCAGTTTCCATTGTCATGATTGAGCTTTTGTTTCCACGCTATAAATCCATGGCTCGTTACCAGTTATGACCCTCTGGAGCAGATCTGGATAGACGCGGACTGAGTCCAACATCTCTTGAGCCATGTCAACGCGACCGGATTGTAGTCAAAAGTGAGCAATTTGAGCACGAACTTCGCGGCAACCCGACTCATACCCAAATCATTGCTTAAAATCGATTGGTACGAAACAAACGATATTTTCAGTTCCTCAGCAAATTTCTCTAATCATTTCATTAATGTTATCGGCTTTTTTTGATGTGCTAGAGCACCCTTGTCGAAAATCGAATACCCATAGCCCGCAAATATGCAAAATTCGCGATACTTTTTGTACAATCTGCGTAATTTCATCCTGAATCACTCGTAGATACCTTCTTTCCTACAGGCAAACAACTGTGGAAGTCGATTTCCACAGGTTCTCATGAATAATGACTTGATGCCAGGTCCCCACTATACGGTGGATGCCTAGGATGGGTCAGTATCGGTGTGAGCATCCTGGCATTGTCTTGATACACAACACAATCGAACGGGAGACTCCTTGTCTGAAACCCTGGTATCGAACAGCTCGGGGAGGCCTTTTTCGGCCGTATTAGCTTTGCGGGGATATCAAGTTCAAACGCAACGCCACAGAAACAGTTCCTTTTCGTGCTGTCAAAGTCGGCTCTCTATTTTTACGAGGCTTTTCCAACATTTGGCGCATGGTCGATAGTAAGTAGGACTAAAGCCACACTGACAAGGTCCAATCAGTTTGTTGACGGTGGGCTTCAGGCTTTCACACACTATGACCGATAAGACCATATATGCGATATTAAGGAGGCTTATCCCACGGGAATTGGCGCAGATTGTGGGGTCTTCCTTTTTGTGGAATGGGCAGAGCAAACTTAGGTTCCAATCGTCCTGCATGCTTTCATACGACCATATCTTGCAAGGCATCTGACATAGCACCTTGAACAGCTTTGAACAGCTCGTCTGGTAGTCCATCCACTATGTTATTCTTCGGCCGGGTAGTTACTATTCTAAGCTCATCATACTCGGGCAATGGAACTCTTATTCCACCGTTTCGCTGTCGGTTGTGATATTAGCTGCTCGACGTCGTACCTTTCCTGTGTTAGTTGACGGGCTGTACAGAGGCATGTGCGTAACTTCGCTATAACAAGGTTGTGCCGGTGTGAAGTCCTAGAACCGTACGCACGTTAAGGATACTGGAAACGTGTAGTCCATTAATCACAATATGTCTGATCTGATTACAAACTTATTGATCCAGAGACATTCAAATTTCTTGATGAATTTTCTTATGTTGGAATCGAGTACTAGAGACAACCATACTTCAGAACCCTGCGAAGTCGATCAGCCTCAACCGATTTTGGAGAGATTTCGCCATGGAAGCTGAATTTATGAAATATTATTTGATTTAAAAAGCGGATACACCGCTTATATAAGAATGTTTCTAACTTTCAAGTACTCATTAAATAATAATTTTCCGTTTTTGGCAATTATAAAATGTATTTTAAATATTCCCTACATAAGCTACCCATTCCAATAACTTGACTACGACTCCTTCAGCTTCATTCAACATTGAGCTATTTACACAATGAATTTCATTTATCATCCCTTACTCTCTGCAGCCGGAAGTAGTTCACTTACAAATCTTAGTATATAATCTCTCGAATCTGAACACAATAGCATTACATATTAAATAACTGTAAAAATAATACCGCTCATTGCATTTTGAATTGCTAATGCATAGAATTTATGAAGTAGACGAAATTTTCAAGCAATCAAACAAACGCCATCGCTTCGGGGTGGCACCAGTCAGCCAGCAAGCCACTAAGCCAGCGAGCAGACCGCAAAGGATACTCACAGCGACCAGCACAGCAGAGGGGTGCAAAGCGGATAAGAGGATAATTTCACACGATTGCTTTTGTTATGCGCAACAGTAACGAAAACGTTCGGTTTATGAGAAAGCGTTCAGTATTTTTATGGGAGCAGATAGCGGATAAGGCGGCAGCAAATTATGCATTGACGGTTTATAAATTGAATTAAATTGTTAAATGAATGGCGAGCAAGTGAATGATGATTTTTACAGCGACCAGGCGATTGTTTAGATAACTCGCAGCAATGCTAGGAAATGAATTTTGATTTAATTTCGTTGAACAGTAAGTTGTATGTTGGGTACAGACGATGACAGCAACGGGATTACATTTCCAAAAGAATATTTTTCATTTCACGAAAATTTTGGGTGTGTGCTAGCAGCGAGATTATGATTCTTAAAATACAAAGAGTGAATGGAATTTATTTTACAGTTTTGTTTTTAGTTTCTACTTTCCTCTTGTAATAATTCAATGAGACCAATATTTTCTGAGTACTGCTGGTGTCAGCTAACTGCCACAAAGCATCTGGAAAAATACCTTCCTAACTAAATATGAGTCCGCGATAATAGCGATCCTTCTAAAAATCATTAACAAAGAGGACGTATTTTGGGATAATTATAATCCATATCTATTAAGCATAGTTAGTCTAAAAATGAAAATATGGCTGGACCAGATAAAACTTCTAAATTAGTTTCTTAGTAACTTCATTAGGTTCTTTCGTAAAAATTCCAATCCCAAACACACCTTAAATTTTGAGTTTTAACTCCAGCTTCAGACCTTCTGACTATTGCAGGGTTTTCCTGACCGAGGTTGCAGCCATTAAGCTAGCAATAGATTTCCTGTTTTGGAATGCAGCCTCCTTCAGAGAAGTGACCAACCACTGCGATATCAGCGACGATACTAGCCTTGAACTTATTAATAGTGCGCTCAAGGCTAGCCAAGGAGTGCCTCGAGTGTCTTTGTGATAAGACTGGTATGGGTTCCAGGCCACTGCGAAATGGCAAGAAATTGTAAAGCTAGAACCACTATCGGTAGAATGGAAGCGTCTCGGTGCTCCCTCTTGCGTTCTACTACTAGATAGCTTGGCACCGCGGAAGCTTGCACTGTCGCAAAATCATTTTGGTCCAAGATCGATTGCAAGAAATCTAGTAATCTCTTTGCTCTCTGTATGGCTAACCTATTCCTAGAAGGGGGACTTTTAACAGGTCATTGCTCTATTGGCGTCCACGCAGTAAGACTGGGTATTCTACCAGGCGCCATCTGCAAAAGTTGCATTGAAGAAGATGAGGCGGAAACAACTCTACACTTCCTTCTTAAATGTCCTGCGCTTGGGAGTCATACATATACCAGTTCACGTGTGATCTTTAATCATCCATCTAAAGTAATCAGTTTAGGAACAAAAAATTGTATTACCAAACTCCTTAGAAATTTATCTTAGAGACGGGAATAACTGACATAGAACCAGAAAAGGAATTTTCAGAGCGAAGTCTCCAAAATTGATGGTTTATTTCGCGTATATACAGACAGATGGAGCTGGCTAAATTGACTCAGTAACGACTAAAGGTGAAGGCCAATTCTGCCTCGTATTCGTCCAGAGAGGCTCTGAGTTTGGTCAACTTGTCTACTTCTTTGTTGCTCAAAATATTCAAGTAACTGTGAACCAAAATTATAGACAATTTGAGCTCACCTGGCAGGGAAATTAAAGCCTTGCTGTAACTATTGACTTGGTTGGAACTAATCTTTAGCATCGACAAAGCCGGCAATGTCCCTGGTTGTTCATGTATATGGCGGCTTTATGATGCTCCTATGGTTATTCAATTGTGTGAGTTTTGTGGACGGCTACAAGAGGTATTTCAAGATGCTTTGAGCATGCCTTCCCTTCTACTACGCAGCCAACATTGGGCTCGTCGGTATAGATTGAGGTATTAAATCCCGCCTGTTGATATCAAACCTGAATCTGAATAATGGTGAATATTTTCTTCTTTATTGGCGGAGTCTGCGCTTACGAGAGTAAAGCCGACTTTTAAATCGGGTTGTTTTTTACGTGACGGGTTCCAAACCCAGCGCACAACCATGGGGAGGAATGTTTCGCCTTCTTACTTTAGCTCGCCTACAAAAGGATGTTTTTTGGCTACTCAGAGGATACTCGATCTGAGACCTGAAGTCTTGAGCTACTTGAACCATATATAAAAGAATCGTGTCTGGCCACTCCCAAGTGAATGGCATTAAGAAATATTTTCCAATTTTCCCCAATCTGGAAAAATTAGAACGAACTATGTATGCCTAAACTTAAGTTGGTTTCACTTAGCATCACTAAACAATAATACTCAGTTAGTTAGAACCCAAAAAATACATTACTCAACCCAAATAACCAATAAAATACATTAAATAACTGTAACACCAGCAACACCAACAACAACACCAGAACACCAATATTTAATGAAGGCAACACTTAACTTTTTCGCTTATCATTGCTCAAAGTGGGAGACTATGCGCTTTTCCGGGTCGCCATTGGCATTGGCAAATGATTGATAGCTCTCGAAAGTGAGCGATGCAAATACACATAACCGAATGAGATTTTTTCCACGCCGCAGTCGCTGCTGTTGAAGAGCTGCCATGAGCTCGTACTAATATTGACTTGTCGGATTATGTGGCAGTTGATGACTGTTTGTTCTGTTTCTTTTTTTTGTTATTTCTTGCTTAGTGGTTTGCCTTCGAGAGCAGGATTTGAATGTTTAATGAAATTTTTGTACTTTTTTTGATAAGTTGAAATTTAAAAAAAATTATCTTCTTATATGCCACGTAAGCGGGAAATTTGTATCAAATCCGAGACTAATGAAAATGCCGGCGACCATATGAGTGCCTCTTCCAGCGCAATACCGCAATATTGACAGTTAAGTGATTCGCTTATGATAATCCACAATTTGTATGGATTTAATGTATGTCAATTGTAAAGCGATTTCGATTGCTGTGCAGAGCTTTTCGTATGAAAAATCTTCTGCTGCACCAGTGGGGGCTCCACAAGCCAAATAAGTAATAAATCATTTCAATATTTCCCAATCAAACATATGTACATATGTGTGCAAGTAGCATGCATATTAGTGACAACCGATTACTGAAATGAAATATGATTGCTTTATGAAAAAACTGTAAATAATAACACAATCGGCTCTCTCTCTCTTTTAGTCACTTCTTTATACGTTCCATTGTCCAAATTTTACAAGTGAAAGCAACAAAAAGGTTATTTTGTTGAATTCAACTCAAGATTCTATGCTGAAAATATTATCCAAATAATGTCGACAAATGCTGTCAGGTTTTCAATCATTAGCAGAATAAATAAGCGAGCTCGTTCAGTGGAAATGTCCTTTCGATCACCAATTCTGCTCTCCCTAGCCAATAGAGATAATATTCCAGACATAATAGCTTCCTAATATCGCCTACTATAGTCTTCTGCTTTACCTTCTTATATTGCCATGGATTATTGTTTTTGATCATGCCACAATCTCCGAGGAAATTTTTCAGATCGGACGACTACAGTTCGTCATAGAGTTAAGTTGTATTGTTAGATCAAGTACGATCAATAATTATTTCAAACTAGGACAGAGTTGCTAAGGATTTAAAGATAGACCGTTGTTATCTCCGCCTTCATGAATTCTAATGCTTTGGAGAAGTTAGTTTATATTATTGCAGGAATACCTAGAACCTAGAATACCTGCTCTTCCAAGTTATTACAGAGAAAAACAAACCTGAAGAATAAGTTCCCTTCAATCACTAAATGATTATTCCCCTAGTTGTGATCTAGTAACCGATGAGTAGAGGATTCAAAAGAAAGATTTTGCGGAAGATTTATGGTCCTTCGCGCATTGGCAACGACGATAAAGAAGATAGCGACTGAGCTGGCTATATCATGTTGTTGAGATGGAAGAGAACACTCCAGCTCTGGTGGTTTTTGATTTTGTACCCACCGGTGGAAGCAGAGACAAGAAGACCTCCACTCTGTTGGAGAGATCAGGAATTAGAAACGACTTGTGCGCTGGTGTGGTCGATTGCAACGTTGCGAGGTGGGCAGTCTGTTTTCTCTCCACTGTGACACTGCACTCCTCATCGTATTTTCTATAATAATTTCTTTAATGTACATGTTCGGATGAAAGCATGCCCGACGATTGAAATCTAAGTGTGATCTGCCACACCTACAAAAAGGGGGACCCCACAATGTCGGCTAATTGCTGTGGGATAAGCCTCCTTAATATCGCCGGTCTCATAGCTAAATAGAATAGGTACAATTTTCTATTAGAGTGTATTCGCCGATGATATTGATATCATTGGCCTCAACAACCGCGCCGATAGTTCTGCTTTCTACAGCCTAGATAAGGATAAGGTGCGCCTCTTCGGGAGCGCAGGGGCTTTGACAATGGCAACATCTGACGAGTCGGCCTTAGAAGTGTTCGAAAGAAAGATTTTGCGGAAGATTTATGGGCAACCAAGGTTCTTAACTGGAAGTTTCACCATGGAAATAAAATTACATTAAACGCTAAATGAAGTCGCCTTGCTTGTAGCCTTACATTGAAATAACCAAGCGATTTTAACATCGTATCATAGAAGAAGCTGTGTTTTCCGACACATGCTTTGAATATCTTATAAGCGACAAAAAATAAGAGTTATACATTACATTAGTGGAAGGGGGAACCTTTAACGCTAAAAGCAAACTTGACATTTATGCCTTGCGCCTAAAAGTTCACCAGCAAACATTTACACACATGCGTGCAAGTAAACGGAAATTCAAATGCAACAAGAAGGAAAGGAAAGCGAAAAGGCGCTCGCACAGAAGACATTCGCGATCCATTAAAACACTAGAACGTTCAATGCCATCTGCCGAGCAGAACACAGCGTCTATGTGCGCTCCTAAAAATATGCACTTGAAAATGCATTTCGCCATTTAGACATACTCACAGCACTGGCGCAGCTAAATGCAACCACAGCAGCGGTGCCTGCCTCTTGAACAAGCTCCTACCGCCTTCAAGTTGCTGTCCTCACAAGAGAAATCCTGTTTAGACGCCGTTTCATAAAGCTTGCTACCTTGTATGAGTCGTTACAAAACGCATTTGCCTTGGATGGGGTGAAAGAAAAAACGGTTATTGATATTGAAACTGCATTTTAAAAGCTTTGAAACTGGCTATAAATACATGCATATTTAATTTTAAGGGTGTGAGTTTATGCTTCCACAAAGCGTTTAAGTGTTTTTGACTTTCCTTCGCTTTGTTGACTTTTAATATGTGTATGTTTAGCAAATATTTAGCATTTTCCGCATTTTCTTAAATATAATTTTATGTTCGTAATTGATTTCAATCTTAATCTGCAGATATACACACATTTATTGTTATTGCCTTGGTCGTTAAAAGACAAAGACTGTTGTATTTTGTTAGTTGCATGACTTCAGATTGTCTGTAAAGACAGATTGGGAAGTGTGCGTATAGTAATGATTTGTAGTTTTCGAATTTTTAAGAAAATTTATTTAAGTTTTTTTTATTATTCAATTTATAAATTCAATAAATTGTCGAATAAACCTTTTGATTAGTCGGTATCCATTTGCGGAAAAACAACCCTGCTAAAGAAACCGAGAAGCCAAATGTGGAGTTCTATCCCCCCTGCTATGAAGTCTAGCTCCTTGAGTCGCTCACTAACAATGGAATTGGGTGCCAAGGGTGCGCCAAAGGCATTATCATAATCGCGCGAGGTAAATTTGAGAACACTACCCATGTTAGACTCCACCTTACGGTGGAATAGGCACGTGGATATAACACTATCCAAGGCCACCAAGGCACTCCTCATATGCAGACGCCTAAACGGCAGATCTTGGGGCTGCAAGCCAAGTATCAGACCTTCAACTGTCAATGCTTCAAATGATCGCCTGTGTCTGTGACAATGCGCACCTGCCCTACCTTCCTCCAAGAGACGGCGTTACGAAGAGGATTCACTTAACAAAGAAGTTCAGAGTTACTCCTGACAATAAAGTGGAGTGAAACGATTCCACGCTCGACAATAGTACACTGACGGCTCGAAAACATCGGAAGGCGTTGGATCACACATTGCGGAACCGCATACCAAACTATGGGACGTTTTCCGAGCATCTTTCAAGCAGAAGTCTTTGCTATAAATCAGTGGGCAGATATCAATTACCAACGCAACTGTCGCAGCCAGCGATAGTCAAGCGGTACTAAAGGCGATCTCAGCGTATGAGGTAAAATTGCTTTTAGTGGAGAAGAGTATAAGAAGGCTGAACTTATCAGTTTTCAAGCATGTACTCCTAATCTGGGTGCCAGGACATATAGCGGTAGGCGACAATGAGCTGTCCAACGAACTAGCCCGCTCTGCGGCAGCGTCCAGGATGGTGTGATCAGAACCATTCATTTCTGTGGAATCACACACAAGAAAGGAGTTGCACATTTCGGCTCAGTTCATAGTGCTGATTGTTTATACCGGGTTTTCAAAGTGTCTTTTCGGCAATTTTTAATTTGTAAAATTAAACACAGAACTTGTATTTTTTTATTTATTCAGTAATATTTAAAATTTCATTATGAAAAGATATACATAAAAACATCGTTATCGAATTATTCCATCTTACTCGTTCTCCAATTGCAACTTTTCCTGCGCTTTTGCTATTTTATGGTCGTAGTAATCGTCCACCAGTGCTCGCTCGCTATTCGTCGAATTGTTAAACATTTCGAGCGTACATTTCCTTAACAGAATGCTCAAGTGCCAATAAGACAAAGATCCGCTCAAAGTAATGAAAATATTGCTGACGTTCAGGAAATTGTTGCTGAAGATCGCAATTTATCGATTCCAAGGCGTTCTTGGGGGACTGTCTCAAACCACAACCTGGTGGATTTTGAGGAAGGATTTGAACAACTTGGAACAACTTGGAACAACTTGAAAACGATAATGAGTTTTTTTAAGAAAAGTATCTTCTGCGATGAGGCTCACTTTCATCTGAGTGGTGCGGTAAATAAACAAAATTGTCGATTCTTGTGTGAAGAAAATCCAAAAATTATTCATGAACAATCATTACATTCAGCTAAGTTGACAGTTTAATGTGGTTTTTTGGTCTGGAATTATACTTCTTTCAGAATGAAGCTAGTGACACTGTTACTGTCAATGGTGAACAGTATAGGCCAATGATAACAAACTTTTTATGGCAGCAATTGGAAGAAAATGATCCTGCCAACATCTGGTTCCAACAGGACGGGGCTACGCGCCATACAGCACGTGCAACAACCGAATTATTTATTGCGAGAAAAGTTTTGAAATTCGATTAAGAATATTTCTCATGAAGTTAAAACAAATTCCACACTAAACTTATGGTCAGCTACATAAGCCTCGATTGCTGTGGCTAACACTGAAGATTCAAGAATTCACTGAATTCAGAATAAACAAAACTTATTTAGGATAAAGAAAAGTTGAAGTCGGTAATAGTTCCTCGTGTTAAGTAACGTTTAGGGTTAAACTTTTTGTGCCGTCCTACTAGAGTAGCGAAGCATGAGTCTTTGACAAAAACCAGAGACTGCTCAGTACCGACAGTAGGCGATTTCATCGAATGAACTTGTACCAAAAATAGCCACAATTTAGAGTTCTGCCGCACACAGAACTTACTCGAATGAAAGTTCTTCTGGAGGATAACAGCCATCTGTAGAAGTTCACGAAAGTGAGAAAAGTTCTCAGAGCGCCATTCACTAGAGAGTGTTCAGAAATGATTATTTTACATATGGCTCAAGCAGCTCACGACTTCCGGTCTTATTTATTTTCTTGGTAATATAAAAAGTTTTCCTGGAACAAATCTGACCAAGAAAAGTCCACTGACTGAGAGATATTTTCGAATTAAATATCCACTCCCCAAATTCATAATGATTCGACTAAGTCCAATTCTTTTGTGAGCGGACTCTGTAAAGGAACAAAATATAATGTTTTAAGGACCCGGGGCTGGAATAGCTGATCCTCAATTAGAGATGATAACTTTAGAAAGATGTTGATAGTAGATAGATTACAAATGTGATTGATAGAGAAATGAATATAGAGAGATTCATTCAACGTAAAGCTAAACTAAGCTCATGGATTGGCATAAGTAAACAACGAAAAAATTAAAAATGTTTTCTGGGGGCTACAGAGACACATCAATTAGGCTTTAGGTAGCGGGGCAATCCTCATTTATTTATCTTAACATCAAGGGCTGTCTGATCAAAATAACAAAATTCTCAATTGTCAGAAAAAACAGTTTATATGAAACTTGAAACTGACTGAAGCTAATCAACTTCCTCGGTAACCGACACAATGTTATTATATAACACCAGATTCCACTGCTACCCCACTTTGCGAGAAAACTTCCAGTATGTTCAACGAACGCGTATTTGAGAACCTAACGTCAACTTGTACCGTTATATTTTTCCAGTCAAATTGCGCAAACACCTCAGCGTACTATTAACAAATCCCACAGCATTTAAATTTGATAAGTTCATAATTTCTTACACAATTTTAACCTGGAAAGTTCAAAATCATGCCAACCAAGCAATTCGTCACGTGAAAATCGAGAGCAAAGCACAAAGTTCGCTTTTATATTACCTTAGTTACAGGAAAAGTTTAATGACATCTCCGGACGCTGCAAAGTAATAAAGGAACTGGTGACTGAAAGGAAAGCACTGGTAGCAACCAGAAAAATGTCATAAAACCAGTAATGATATGCTCTGTGTATGCGGCTATGTGTGTATGTGCGTGGCTCATCTAAAATGACATGAAACGCTCAATGCCACAACAGAGGAGAGCTGAACACGCTGTTGATGCCAATACGACTCAAAATACTCAGTCCAGCTTAAAATGGCATGAGACTTCACCGAGCTTCTACTTCATTCTACACGCTTTTGAATGTAAGTTTCTGTATGAGTGTGTGTGTGTGTGAATAAATGAGTGTATGTGTGTGTTGTGCCAATGTTTGTAAACTCATAATTGGAATTAATTATGCATTCGCACTTTATGGCCAATGTGATGGAGTGAAGTTTTTGGCACAACAATTCCCTTACTACGGCAAAGAAGAGCTTAGAAAAGGGTAGAGGGAGGCGAGAAGTGCAAAGGAAGCACACAATTTCGAAAGGATGAAATCAAGCAGGAGTAAAATGCAACTGAAGTGACTGTTTTCTGACTGATAGTTGATAGCTGAGTGTCTTCCTGCCAGAGCAAACACTTATAAAATCACAAACACACACACACGCATATACGAGAGTATATCTTTGCCACAACATGTATATGTATGTAGTAGTATATGTAGAAGTCAATCGCAAGCCACAAAGTGTTGTTGCCACACCGATTAGTTTAAATATGTGGCAAATGCTCGCAAACAAACAGAAACGCACCCACACACTCACACAGGCACATTTTTCCTACATAATTTCCATGTGTTGCCTGTATTTGAAAGTGGCGTATTTTACATATACACACATACTTATCTATATGTGTGCGTGTATATGTAAGTGCCTGCTATTTAAGACTATAGCTTGCTATAATGGCCAACCAGCGCTGATGCTCATCTCTGGGTAAGCAATTTCGAAAGTTCATTTTCTTGGGTTAAGTGCAATTTGCACTAATCGTATTTTTAACGCTTACACTACTAATCGAGCATTTAAGTTCGAGGCGAGCGAATTTGCTGCCATATTGAATTTCGAAATATTCCTATGTGCACACATACATATGTACATACGTAAATTGTGTGCATGTTAAAATTCTTATGAATTTATTGAAAATCGAAACTCACTTTCCCGAAAGTGCCTGTGTTGAAATTAAATGGCCATCTGGTGCACTAAATTGCGGGCGATCTGTAGGCTTGTGCTTTAAAATTACTAACGAATGTCTGTTCGATATTGATTTCTATTGAGTACAAGTCCAGCACTTGAAGCCAACATCGAATTATTTACTTGACAGTTGAGAGATGACAGACAACTTCTTATATACTTTTCAAATCGTTCTCTTATTTCAGCAATAATTTACAGGGTTTGTATAGAAAGTAATAGGACTGAGTCATTAAAAAAAAAAATATTTGAACCAATCGTTACAATTCTTTAAAAACTTTCAAAATAGGCTCCGTCTGCGTCGATGCAGCGCAACCAGCGCGATATCCAAGCAATGAAGGCGCCACGGAAAGCATTCTCCGGAATAACCTTGAGGGCCGAGGTGCATGCTGCTTGGATCCCCTCTGTTGTCTCAAAATGCTTGCCCTTCCTCGGCCTTTTATGTCAAGGAAACAAAAAAAAGTCCGGGTGCCACATCTAGGCTGTAAGGCGGCTGCGGTAGCGTTGGGCTGCCGGCCTTGGTTAGGTAGCTGTTCACAAGGAAGGCGGTGTGAGCCGGGACATTGCCGTGGTACAACTTCCAATCGGCTGCGATGTCTTGTCGGACGCGATTGACCCTTCGTTTGAGTCTCTTGAGGACTTCCACGTAAAACTTGCCGTTGACGGTTTGTCCAGGATGAAAAAATTCATGGTGGATGGTTGTAAAAAAAGACAATGAGCATCGTTCTCACTTTGGATTTACTCATTCTTCTTTTTTTGGGCGAGGAGACGCCGGCCCTCGTTAGCCAGGAACGCCCTCTACCGAATGCAGTTCGAGCGCGCACGCTTCGAAGTACAGTCACGGCGGAAGAAAATCAGTATTCTAAATAGCAGCTGACTTTGGCAAAATGGAAATTAAAAATATGATATGTTTTTTACGATAGATAAATCCCTTGACAACTGACAGTTGACACATTGAAGACAATTTGTTTGGCAAAGTTATATTGATCCAATTAAAGTCAAATATGGAATTTTCTGTTCCATATTCATTTCCATAATGTCACTCTGATAGAAACCCTACTGTCGATTTTCACAAGTGAATTTTTCATCAGTAAAATCATTGGTCATTGGCAGTAACTGGTAGTAATAACTTGATGTCATGTATGGACATTTTTAGAAGTTTATTACGAGTCACTAACAATGTATGTGATCAGACATTGTTCTAATTTCCTTGCTATCTCTAACGATCTCTACATACAATTCTACATTTAACAGGCCAATGGAAAAGTCCCCAGCCTAACATAGTCAAATACATTTTTTGGACAAAATCGAATTTTGTAGCACGATTTATCCTTTGCCTCAAAATAGACCTCAGTTTCGACGATCACCTGTTCATTCGACGAAAATTTCCTAGCGAACATTTTTTGTGATCCGAGAGCACGTTGTATGCGGACGCAATTCGAAGTTCAATTCATGAATTTTTGTCATCGTTTTCACTGACTTGTGACACGTTGCATTAGCTTGGTGCAACAGCGCTTTCTTTTTCTTCAGATGCAGCTGTTTCTCGGCGATTTCGTCCTTCAAACGTTCCAATAACGCCTAAACGCAGCTTTCCAGTCCTTGCTGGTTGATTTTCTTTGGGCAGTGTCCGGAAACTCGTCACCAAGCTAAGGTTTTGCTTCAACCGAATCTTTTTCCTTTCAAAAAGCAACATTTTATCAACAATTAAAATTCTTTATAACAATTTGAAATTCTTACATTAAAGTGCTGTGGATAGTTCTCAGCCGCACCTAACTGTGCAAGTATATTAACCGCAAGTTCTAAAATTTTTATATTAAAAATAATATATGAAATAGAACTATTGAGATGAGCTCTGAATTTCATTAATATATCTCAAAGACGAACCCATGTTTTCGGTATTAAACGAACCTAGGCTTTTCAACCCTCATCGGAAACTGGAGGCTTGATAACTAACCGTACGATTTAGCCCATTTCGGAAAGTATTATTCCAATGGATTCATTGGTGCTTGATTTACATATTATAAAGTGAAGTAATCATATCGAAATAAAATTGTGTTATAAGGTAGGTAGCTGTTGTTGTAGTACGATTTCACGCATATTCTGCTAATTTGTTCAAAATTGAGTGGGTTGTTCCTGAATTTAGAATTTCATCCAGAAATGAGCGGTGCACCTAATGCTTCTGACTTATTTATTTAGTGAATTATCGCCCGTTTAGTAATTTTGAACATAACCATTACATAAGGAGTAAGCATTGTCGTTATCCAGTTTGATGCATTTTCTCAGTTTCTGAGGGGTTTGATATAGTTTTTAAAGTTTTTGAGATATGTACATTATTATGGTAAAGGGGTACGCCTATTTTGTTTACATAGTTTTAACCCTCTAGTGCCTCTCAATACTGTGATTCTCTGTACCACAGTTTTACATTAAACTTTGGTACTTATTTATAACATTTTACAGTTTTACAATTAGGGCATTTTGTGAACATGGTAACGATCCCATCTGAAACATTAACCTCCCTTTAGGTTCCAAGAACACGTTTGTAACAAGTTTTGTCAAAATATCTCAATTATTACTCAAGTTATAATTTGCACAGACGGACGGACACACAGCCACATGGTCATGTTGATCATTTATATATAATGGGTTGTCAAAAGAGTCTTGCGGTATTTTTATTGAATTTTTTTTTATTGAAATTAAAATGAATTTTTGATGACTTATGCCCAGCTCTTGGCCAATGCTACGGCTGCTACTATGCCGGTCTCTTTCGATTCATCTATTTTATCGCAATTTTCGACGACAGGCCTTCCGGAGCGTGGCGCATCTTCGACCACCTCTATACCAGAACGAAAACGTTGAAACCATCGTTGTGCGGTGGAAATGGAAACTGTATCGGGTCCATAAACTGCACAAATTTTATTGGCGGCTTGAGATGCATTTTTGCCTTTATCGTAGTACTCGTAGTACTGTAGAGCTTTCCAAATAGCTATCGGGTATAGCATGACCCGATGCGACGAATAAAACTAGAACTACGCGCTTTCAGCGCCAACTAGCGAAAATACCGCAAGACTTTTTTGACAACCTACTATTTAGGGGGCTTAGAAGTCTCGGTCCCATTGCCTGAATCATTACTATAGAACAGAGTTAGACAACATTTCTACACCATTTACATTTTGTAACGCATATCTTTTAAAGCGCGTAAAGTAAAACTTATAGTTTTCTGATTACCGCTATTGTTTCATTGAATTGTAGTGACCATTTTGAATTTTCACATATTCCCTGAATTTAATTGCCCGACTGGTGCATTTACAATAGAAGCAGCAAAATAGCAATTTTTGTTATAACTATAATCTAATGACAATAACAAACTTTTTTCTTCAAATTTTCTACATATTCGATTTTTTGAAAAGCTTTAATCCTCTCTCCCAAAAACAAAACAGGAAACCTTCCCCCCTTAAGAGTCTTAAGCATAGATCCAAGACTCATTGCCAGTAGTAATACGTTTCATGTCATCCTGGTAATCGGAAAGCATTATTTCACAGACGTTAAACGACGCTGTTTTTCGAGAAAAAAATTTAGTGATTTTGGAACCAATCGTGCTTTCATTTTTATTAAGCCCAAATGATCTTTCAAAGTAGTGAAAACCACTAGCTTCTTATAGTCAAAGATCTATATTTCATTTTTGTTGGTAACAATCATTTTTCCATCGCACTTATTAAGGCGCAAAATGCATATTACTAAAGTCACCTTTGGGAAAATGAATTTGTAGTATTTAATTATATAATAATGGATTTCTTCTTAATATTCCTAATATTGTACATTTGCAATATCGTCCACTAGCTATTGAATCAAATACTGAGTGATAAGGTCACATCATTTAAATTAATCATAGATATTATAAAATACCTCATATTTATTTAAATAAACAATATATAGTATATAATCTAGATATGTACAAAAATCTGTATACATAGAACAGTTATAAATATCAATTCGCAATAAAAATGCATAATAAAAATAAAATATTTATAAAAATAAAATTTTTTAACTTGACACACATTAAAAGTTTGCAGCAACAACACGCATTTTAGCACACTGTCTAAACGACGAATTCTCTCAGTTCGCTCTGCTTCGCTCAGTTTCTCTTTGATCTTGCTCTTGCATTAATTCCGACGCCTTCATCAAGCGCACATATTCCGGCGTATACGGTAGATCGAATGCCTTTATGACCTGCTCATCAATATCTTTCTCGGCTTCCAAACGCTTCAACACTTCACGACGGTGTCGCGCCTGCATATCACTTTCCACCTCCGCTGTCACATCCTTGGCGTCGTTTTGCAACTGCACTACTTCTGGTTGATTTTCTTGCTCCTGCTCCGGCTGCTGCTCTTGCAGTGTATGCTGTTCTTGTTGCAGACGCTGTTCTTGCTGCGTATGCTGCTCTCGCAGTGGTTGCAGGTCCTGCAGTGGCTGCTGCTCTTGCTCCGGATGCTGGTCCTGTAGCGACTGTGGTTCTTGTTGTGGCTGCTGATCTAGCTGTGGCTGCTGCTTTAGCTGTGGCTCCTGGTCTTCCTGTGACCGTTGTGCTAGTTGCGACCGTTCCGCTTTTGGCTCTCGTTTCTTATGCATCTGCTCTAATTGCATGTGTTGCAACATGTTTAAATTCTGTAAGAGATCATCACGTACGCCCACCATCTGTTGTTGGTCCTCAATCGGTAGACCGTCGTATTGGCGCAGTAGTTTCTTAACGATGCGTGAGCGTTCCTCGACACTGTTCGGGTCAATGAGACGCACCTCTTTGCTGAACTCATTGAAGGGCGCATCGATATAGGCACGCTTTTCTCGCACGCCTTCAGCCGAATTGCTTTCGTAGATTTCCAATATTTCATCGTAAAATATTCTCAGCTCCGGCGGCAATGGTATGCAAGAGCGTTGTTCCACTTGATCGTCGATAATATCACTTATGGCCTCCATAGCTTGTTGAACCATGTCTTCGATGTGGTTTACATCGTCCTTTTGCTTTGAGAACGAATGTGGGAGTAAAAGAAAAATGTTTTACAGTCAAATAATGTTAAATGTCGGTATGGAGGCGGTATTGGTCAGACCATTTTCTCAAAACTGTTCTCCTGTGGTGGAATTTTCTTCAAGCATTGTTGATTGCGCTTTAAAACTGCCCACAATGGTTTCATTTGCGGATTACATTTCGCCATATTGAACATAGATTTGACTAGCTCCAGCGAACCCTTCCCATTTACCTTGCTGTCATCGCAACTAAAGATAAATCGTGTGTCTAATAAATACATTTTAAAAGCAGTTGCAATAAATTTCACCTGTAAACTTACCTCGCCTTCGGCTTCGCGCATTTCCGCTTCGTTGTGTACCGTTTAAATGCCTCGAATTGTGGAAACGAAACGCCGCGTCGTTCGCGATCTTCGCTCTGCACTTTAAACGTGCCATTGCCGAAAAAGTTCTTCGCCTTTTGATCGCCCATAACGCTCGCATTGATAGTGATGTTTAGCTTCATGGCCTTCTGGCCACTTGAACCTACTGGACGCATTATAACTGGTTGAAGTTCTATAGTCATATTAATTGCATCATTGGACGTATTACCGCCACTAGTATTACCGTCGTTGCCCTTCGTTCCACAGGTATTGCCAGCAGGTGCAAGACCATTACCACCGCCAACGACGCCGAAGTTAACGGCGCCATTTCCAGCACCATCACCAGAGTTGCTTCCACTGTTTTTAGTACCGCCATGGTTACCATTCCCACGATCGCCATAACCTCCATGTCCAGACTTGTCGTGCGAACCGCCCGCATTTCCGAATGGTCGATTATCTACTCCTCCGTAACCACCATTTTTTTGCTCACCACCTACTGAATGTCCGCCATGTCTACCTTGTTCCTTATTGTGGTTATGTGTGGTGCCATCACCATTTGAATTATTACTGCCTCCATTAGAAGTGTTACCACTTCCATTTGAAGTGCTACCGCCACCTCTGCTACCGTCAACTCTATTTTGCTGCTGTTGTACGGATTTAAGGAAACTCTCCAACGTATTAAATGCGGTGCAGTTGAGCATCTGATCATTCAAATGCAATACCAAGCCATTGTCTCCACCTTTACAACTTGCCGCATCTTTATTTTCATTCTTTCCAAACCAACCGAATGCCGCGTCATCACCACCACCCGCTTCTTCTTCCCCGCTATTCCCTATTTGCTCGCTTACCACACCCGCTTCATTTTGCTTGCTCGGCTGTTCTTTCCTTTCGATACTTTTGATGGCACCATCTTCGATCTGTAAAATCAGTGCCGTGTGTTGGTGGTTTGGCTGATTTCTGTTTGTAGTTTCATCAGTTTTATCTTGCTGATTGTTGTTGTCCTGATCTTCCCCCCATGGATCGGAGCCATACCACAGGTTGTCGGCTGGCATTCCATCGAAATGACGGGCATTTTGATCGACTTCTTTGAGATTATCAAATTTTTGATTGCCGAACTCACCAACAGAGTTGCTAAAATCACTCTCTCGTTCCGCATCATGTACACGATTACGCAGCGACAGTCGTCTCAAACGCTCCATCAAATCACCGTAGTTATCTTCGCGCGTGTCAATATAGTTGGGCGCTCTTTCTGCATTTCTGGCATAAGTCGCTCTGGCAGCGTTCATGGCCTTTCTGTCCGCCGCTATAACGGCTGCATCGTTAAGCGTTTCGCTTCTCGACGGCAGCTCGTGCCTTTCATAAACGTCAGCCGGTATAAAATTCCCATCATCGTTTATTATCAATGCAGTGTTTACCACCTTGCGATTATCTGCATTATTATCATCGATGGGGTCGGCAGCTTGCGTGTGTCGCTTGTCCATCAAATGGGCTGGACTCTCTTCTTTTCCCTCACTTCGCGTTAACTTTTTATCACTGTCCTTCTCGTCGTCTATCGGCTTGTTCTTTTTTGTCTCCACATTTTCATTTGTCTTCTCTTTATCTTTTTTCTCTTCATTCTCCTTTGTCTTTGAAGCTTCCCTTCTAATGCGCCGTTTATCCTTTCCATTGAGTGAACGCCGTTTTCTTTCGGCGCCATTCAATACGTGTAAGCAATCATCGTTGAAGACCTCCTTTCTTGAAATAGCTATTTCACGTCTGCGTCTGCGCAATACTTTTTGTTTTGGATCACCTTTTGCAGTCAATTTGTCAGCGCCATCAGTTGCCTCTACTCCGTTTTCCTGCTCAGTATTTACATTCTCTTTTTCATGGTTTTCACGCTTAGACATGAGATTGTCTAACGTCATTAGATCGAGCAGTCCTCCTAAATCTACTTCCTTTACTGCAGTCATTTCGCCATCCTCATTGACCACACCAATACGCTTAAGGTGCCGCTTCGGTTCGTTGGAGTCTTCATCTTTGTTAAGATCACGCTTGAATTTGAATATCGTCATTTTATGTTCAACGTCATTATCCTTATCATGCGTACTTTTATCGTCAGTAGTCTTATAATTATCCTCCTGCTTATCTTCAGTAGTCTTATAATTACCCTCCTGTTCGCCACAACGTTTGGTATGTGAGTTTCCAACATTTTCCCCTGCCAATACCTGGTTATCATCGACCAGTTGTGCTTCATCCATATCGTCGAGTTGCTCTGAATCAGCATCTACATCTTCTGCTGCCAAGTCTTCCTGTAACGGTTCTTCAGCCGCTGATTCTACCGGTGCTGGCACTTCATCGACCGACGCTTTATTCCCTCTGATGGGCCTAAGATCTGGTAAGCGCTCCACTAATATATCATTTGGCGTTAATTTACTCGCTATTCGTGAATGTTCATTACCATCATCGTTAGGATTTTTGGTAATACGTTTTGTACGCAATAAATCTAAGAGGTTGCTCTCCTTTTCCTCGTCTGGCAGCGCACTTGTACGCCTTCGACGTAGTATAGTATATGTAGGACCCAATATAATATCTTCGGCTTTAGTTTTCATGTCACTATCGCCGGTAGGAGCTTCTGGTTCCTCATTTAGTAACTTTTCATATGAACGCTCCTCAATTTCTTCCATATGCCTTAGACGATCTTGCCAATCCAGCTCGTCTTTTGATAATCGGCTCGAGTCACGTGTATTGCTGTAATCACCTATACCAATATGGTTTTCCGATGCGTAGTTCTTCTCCAACTTCTTTACTGCATCGTCTAGCTGCAGTTCGTGTTGCGTTTCGGAAAGCGCATAACTGGGCAATGAAGGACCCAAACCTTTAGCCATAAGCCGTGTGCTGGTTTTCAGTTTTATTTCATCCATTGCATTGAAGCCTGTGCTTCGCTTCGAAGGTATATTCACTTTACCGTTGAAAGCGCATCTGTGCAAGCTGCCAGCCTTCGCTGCCACGTATATGTCCCTTACGCGGTTCCGATTGCGTCTTGTTCGATTTTCGAAAGTTTATAGTCCGCTTCGTGCGATAAATCATTGCGTCCCAAATCGAACTGGATCGTTAACTATACTTGGAAAGTGTATATTTGCAATTGTTTTCTCATAACTGGATGGGCTCGTCATCATCCTCGGCGTCTGGCTTCGTTCGGGACTCTAGCAAAATCCTCCATTTGTGTAATATCGAAATTCTAGCTTGAAATGTGGGAAACTCAACCTTTCTCTCCATCATTTTACGCATTTCCGGATCGACTTTCTTCTCATTCAATTCCTCCAAGTTGTCCACGTTCTGCGACTGTAACGCATTCCGGTAGTTATTCGCTTCCAGTAGTAAGAAAGTATTCAAATTGCTCTTTGGACTGCTCGGTTTACTAGGTGCTGGATTCTGCAGATTGGAAGTGAACTCGAAGTAGGCATTATCGCTTTTGACGTGTCCAGCATTGCTCGATACCGGCTTGCAGCTAATGTAGGCTTTGGTTAACACACTTGAACCATCGCTAATCCCGCTTTTAAGACTGCTTTTTGTGTTTGTATTTGTATTGAAACTGTCAGTGTCGAATTTCGAGTATGTCTGCGAGTATGGTGCGCTCATGGCACCAGATTTACCAAAATCCATGTCAGTATTAAAGCTATCCTTATCGCTAAAACTCGACTTCCAACTATTGCTGGTTAAGTAGCTGTCCTTATTTGTATTGGAATTTTTATTTTGATTGTTTTTATTGGCATTGTTGTAGTCATTCGATTCTTTGTCCTTGGCAGTATTCTTTTCTTTCTCTTCCTTGCTAGCACTACTTGAAGTCTTCGAGTCTTTGGACGCTTTACCTTCGGAGCTTCGTTGTTTCTGTAACATTTCGTCCAAATTAAAATTCTTCACATTACTTTGGCTGTTGTGAAAACTGTTCAACAATTTTCTATGCACATTCTGAAAATTCGAATTTGACCGCACCAAATCGTTCAACTGATCATTCACATTGTGTTTATTCGCCATATCATCTTTATTCTTTTTATTGTCCTGTTTGACGTCACGTCCCTGCAAGGGGTGTGTCATATCCTTGTCTAAATTGAGCGCCTCGCGCTCTAAATTCAAATTTAAATCAAACTCTGAGTTTTTTAGCAGATCATCGATCGACTTTCGACGTTGTCGCTGCAATTCGGCATTACCGCTGAGCGCCGGTGATGCTTCTACGTTTTGCAAAGCGTCGTTGGCTTCGTCCAGCGTTAGCTTGTATTGGACGAGGTCATCGCTAACAGTCGCGTGTATGTATTGTAATTGCGCGGCAATCGTGAGTGCAAAGAAGAAAGTCGCGCACGAAAATTTCATTTCTTCTTTGAGTTAACAAAAACATAAAAATTTATCAAAATTTATTTCCTTCACATTGGCTTGTCATTATAATTATTTTTTCTTTGTTGATAAAAATTCGTTTGTCGGAAATAGTCACAAAAGAGAATTGTGAAATATCCCAACCTACAGGGTTACATGTACAGTTGTAGTTTTGAGAATTTTTCAAAATTATATTTTAGGAATCCCGGTTTCACAACATAATTATTATAATGTCGAGTTGCGAATACGCAGTAAAATTTTATTTGAGCTCCATTGTTTAATTTTTTTAAAGTCATGTTTTTTATTGAATTTCAATAAGAATTAATAATTCAAGATCGAAACTGATCGAGATAGCGAAATTCACTTAAATAATTACTGACACCGATTCGACAATTAATAGGAAAACCGAAAAAATCAGACTCCAAAAAGTTCTACGAGCGTAAAATCGTGGTTCCGGGTATTTTCCATGGGTTGTTCTGAAGACTGCCTATGCAGATAGAAGTTCTACGAAAAACAACTAAGAACATATCGGTGTTGGAGCCACCAGGAGTGTTTGTTATTATTATTATTTTTTTTTTTTTTTTGAGAGAAGTTGCTCTTACAAATTTGTTTCGACTTCTTAAATCAAGAATTGGTATGCTTAATTTAGACGCGGTGAAATGAGCACCGAAGGCGGTGAACGCGGTGACCCCCAAAAATAAGTTGTTACCGATGAAAGCATCTAAAACTCTAAAATAGATGAGATACGACTCCACTATTTTACTCCGAAGTCCAATGAAAAGTCATGCGAGTGGACTGCACAAGATGAACGCGTTTCAAAGCATAGAAAAACGAAATAGTCGGCTGACAAGTGTGGAATTATTTTTATTCACTACCTTGAACAAGGAAGGCCATTAACAACGACTATTACATAGCATTATGGAACCTTTTGAAGGACGAAGTCGCCGAAAAATGGGTTCATTTTAAGAAAAAGGAAATGCGATTTCTCCAAGATAATACACCGTGTCATAAGTCAGTGAAAAAGATAGCAGAATCCTTGAATTATGTTATCAGTTTTTGAATTGATCAGATCGGATCACCCTAGCAATGACCCTTTGTTTACATTTTATTAGGTCCATGGACAGTTGGTTTTCACTTATCCAAGTCCACAACCTTTGTATACATTCAGCAAAGTCAACAACCTTTGTTTACTTTTGTTGTCACTGACCGATTTGTTTACATTTTATACGGTCAATGACCACTTTGTTTACTTTTTATTTGGTTAGTGACCCATTTGTTTACATTTTGTAGGGTCAGTTACCCTTCAGTTTACATTTGATCGAGGTAAATGACCTCTTTGATTACATTTAAGGTCAATGAAATTTTCGCTTAGGCTTAGCCAAGTCTACAATCTTTGGTTACACTTAGCCAATTCAGCAATCCTTGTTTAGATTTTATGATGTCAATGACCCGTTGATTTACACTCCGCGTGAGGTCACTACATACGTTTTATATCACATCACATCGCGGCAGCTAACGCTGGTCAGGCACGTGCCTGTTTTTCTTATATAGAGATAGCCTAGCTGCCAAATAACATTGCGGGCGACAGTACCTCAGCTCTGCCCAGGCGCGCTGCCTGCGTTTCTTATATAGAGTCAGCTTCACCAGAAGTCACCTTGTGACTTGTAAATCAAAAAAATCGCTGCGCGACAGTCATCTAAGTACACTACAGTCACGACGCCAGCTTTGCTTATATAGAACCAGCTACCCCTGAAGCCACCTCAAGACTATTAAATCCAGTCACCGCGCGGCGCGAGGGTTACCTAAGCACTGGGCAAGCACGGTACTGCTTAACTTATAAAGGTCAGCTTCAAACCAGCTGTATTGTGCAGTTTGGATCACTCTAGCATATAGCTGCCATATAAACTGATCGTTTAAAATCAAGATATAGATAATTTTATACCTGTGAAGGAAATTATGGCTTCCGTACAGAGAAAAAAGCTAACTCTTTTCATGTTTTTCCTATTGTAAAATTGCAGTTTGATGTTATCTAATGTTTGAAAGCAAATATGTTTACTAAAAAATAACGAATTTTGCCAAAAAAATTTGTTTTAATATGGTAGACCGGCTACTTTTCAATTGACCTGTTAGTACTAACCATAGTTACAGATAGGATACTCTTCAGATTTCTGATACTGTTTTCAAAATAGCAAGCTGGTAAAATTCAATTTACTCGGCAGATTGAATTATTTAAAAGGTTTGAAAGAAGTAATGATCTGGTTAAACTTAAGTGCATAAAATACAGTCAAACTCATCTTCCTAGTTCGATAGCAACTTGCTCTGATTCTTCTCCATCGATGGCGGTCGTCAATAGGCAGTTTCAATGTTATCGCACAGTGTTTTTTATGAGCTACATACAGACCCAGCTGTCAAGAAAACGATTATCACGGAGAATAACGTGACAATGTCTATGACTCCTATTGGCAGACGGTCGATTGAAGCTGAGTGAGATGGCTGAAACAGTATGCATTTCAAAAGATCGTGTCAGCTGTCATTACTCCGAAGAGCAAGTATCTATACGTGAAACCACTTCGCAAAGGTGTATGTATGTATGGCGTCATAAGCAAAATTTATAGAAGTTTTAGTATCGTTTTGTAACCCTTAACGAAAGATGGACCCATTGGTACACATTAGAGACAAAGAAACAGACCCCACGGAGTACCTCACGAAGGAGAACATTCTAATCTATAGGTCGGAAAGGTAAAGGCCGTCGTTTTGTGGAATTCGCTAGATTGACTCCTTGAAGAAAGACAAATCGGTCACAGAACTTTACCATGCCGAATTATGAAAAAAGCGCTCAATTTAGTGATGAAGAAGTGCTATTCGCACACGCCTGGGTCGAACTAGGCTAGAAAATATTTTTCCATCTACAAAATTTTTCAAATTTAGTTACGTATGACTTCTTTTTTAATTCCAAAGTTGGAAAAATTTCTCACCAGACAGATATTATGAGCTTATAAGAAGGTTATCGCTAGCACGATACTCTACAGACTGCTAGAAAACATATTAATCAGAGGAACTAGCTCAAATGTATCGAGTTGAAAGGAGGAGGATGTTAAGCATTATATCTTAAGTGCTCCAAATTTTTAATCTTTCTTTTTTATGCCCTGAACAGGGTATATTAAGTTTGTCACGAAGTTTATAACACCCAGAAGGAATCGTCGGAGACCCTATAAAGTATATATGTACATAAATGATCAGTATGTCGAGCTGAGTCGATTTAGCCATGTCCGTCTGTCTGTCTGTCCGTCTGTCCGTCTGTCTGTGTATATACGAACTAGTCCCTCAGTTTTTAAGATATCGTTTTGAAATTTTGCAAATGTCATTTTCTCTTCAAGAAGCTGCTCATTTGTCGGAACGGCCGATATCGGGCCACTATAACATATAGCTGCCATACAAACTGAACGATCGGAATCAAATGCTTGTATGGAAAACTTTCACATTTGACAAGATATATTCACGAAATTTGGTATATGTTATTTTCTAAGGCAACAATATAATCTCCGAAGAAATATTTCAGATCCGTTAACTATAGCATAAAGCTGCCATACAAACTGAACGATCGGAATCAAGTTCTTGTATGGAAAACTTTCACGTTTGACAAGATATATTAACAAATTTGGTATATATGTTATTTTCTAGGGCAACAATGTAATCTCCGAAGAAAATGTTCAGATCGGTTGATTATAGCATGTAGCTGCCATACAAACTGAACACATAGTTACTAACAGAAATGCACCTGTGAAGGGTATTTAGCTTCGGTGCAACCGAAGTTAACATTTTTTCTTGTTTAGTCTAAGAATTGATCTAACCGCTCTTGTATATTTAACAAAAACATCTGAAAATTTATTAACAAGCAGAACCCCCTGAATCACCATAGCCACCTGTTTGTGTCATGCTCGAATCACATACGTTAAGTAGCGATGACACCTTGCACCTCACAAAGCCATGAAATCAACAGGATCGAACTTCGGCACAAACTCCGTGCAACAGCAACTTTAACTGCGTTTTTGTCTAAACTTCAAACGCATGCAACAGGTCTGTTGCACCAACACAAACAGTCACACTCTTTTGCAACACTTTCCGAACTAACGGCAAATCAAAGTAGCAGATAGTGAAAAACTTCACACACGCGGCAATTGTTGTTGCCACATATGTATGTGCACACATATACAATTCATATGATTGTTGAATTCTATTGAATTCGAAAACTTTGAAGACATTTCCGCCACCAACGTAGGTCTACATGTGTGTGTGTTTGTTTGTGTGCGCTTCCACCCACACGCAGTTTTAGCTGCGCCATTGCAGTGATAACAAAATAATAATAACAATAATATTTTTATGCCACACGTGCGGCATCGACTTTCAGTAGAGGTGCCACATGTTGAAAAAGTTTTCGAAAACTGCACAGCAGACACAAACGCCGCCACCTACGTGCATGCATGAGTGTGAGCACAACTCATTCATTCCGCTTCGCTTCCGCCACATGTTGACAGTTGTTGTCATTGTCGTCACATAGTGCAACATTTCCTACGCCACATCCGCGGTGCCGAGATGCAATGAAAAACGGCAGCAAGGTAACTGAGTTGCCAGGTTTATGCATGTATGTGCGTGTGCGCTTGCGGTTGCTCTGCCACTTTGCCGCTTTGTGCTTGCCACTTCCAGCTCATTCTCGTTTTTCTACGCTTTTTGCTGTATGTGGCGGATCCTCTTTCATTGACGTAATCGCTCACTGCAGGCAGTTGTTGTATTTTTTTGTCTTTGTTGCTAGCTTTTTATACCCTTAACGAGGTATATTATGTTTGCCACAATGTTTGTACCAAACAGAAGGAAACATCGGAGAGCAAGCGCTTATAGGAAAACTTTGTAGTTTGATGAAATATCTTCACAAAATTTGGTATATATTATTCCCTGAGCCAATATTGTAATCTCCGAAGAAATTGCTCAAATCGAAATACTATAGCATATAGCTGTCATACAAACTGAACGTTCGGAACAAAGCGCTTGTATGGAAAACTTTCGCATTTGACAAGATATCTTCACAAAACTTGGCATACATTATTTTCTAAACCAGTGGTGCAATCTTCAAAGAAATGGTTCAGATCGGAATACTATAGCATATAGCTGCCATACAAACTGAACGATCGTAATCATGTGCTGGTATCTAAATTATTCCTTAAAGCAACAGTGCAATCTCCAAAGAAATCGCTCATATCGAACTAATATAACATATAGCTGCCATACAAACTGATCGATCAAAATCATGTTCTGGTAAGGAAACTACTAAGGAAACCTATGTAGGGTATTACAACTGCGGAGCAGCCGGCTTTAACGTTTTTGTTGTTTTTTCTTTATTGCTCCCTTTTTTTATTCACATTTCACATGACTACAACGCTCTACCTGTGCAACCGCACAGTCAGTCATGCAACCGACATGTTTTTCAATTGTTTTACTTTGATTTTCGCTCGCATTGATTTGTATTCATGCGCCTTTTAGTGCTGCCAAGTCGATAGGCTCAACTAGCATATGCCAACGCTTTTGCCACTTTCCCAGGCTGTGTCACACACACACATACACATACACAATATAAGCACACACAATTAGTTTATCTGTAGTTGCCACTTGGCTGTCTATGTGGCAGCTGCTGCTGTTGCTGTTGTTGCATGTTTAACTTTTTCAAACAATACAATTTCCTTTTAAAACTTTGTCAGGTTTTCATTTGCGCTCACTTGCTTATTGTATTCAAAGCACGCTAACACACAGCCATACACACAGAAACTATATTTATCTCCGCCTGCATGTGTGTGCGTTTGTGTCCGCTTACATGTGTTTATTCATAAGTTTTCTATATAATTGAGATAATGCAATCAAACAAAGACGTCGCTCAGCTTTTCTTCTCTCCCTCAAGGCAGCTGCGTTTTGTTCGTTCGCTTTCACAATTGCGTCGCACGGGGCATATGAGTAATATTTAATTAAATTGACACTTGATTTCATTTATATTGTTCGGTAAATTGTTAACAGTTAAGACAACTTTAATTAAATCAAAATCATCTTGTGCAAGTAAAGTGGCTTCTTTACAGTCCTTGTCTATAAAAAAGAAGTTTAAGTTGTTTTCTAATCTCTGGGGATTGTGTTTCGGTGCGGTTGCTGTCGGCTCATACACTTTTCTTGTGAAAAGAGAAACTTGAACAATAGTTATTGCATTAACACTTTATTGATGCGTGTATTTGGTAGTGAAAATTGAGCTGGGGTTGAAATTTTCGTATCTGGTTCAAATAATTACTATTAAATTATAAAAAGTTGTATTTCAAGTAAAATTTAGTTGAATAGTAAAAAGTATTTAGAAATAATTAAAAATAACATAAAAGTAAAGAATAATATAATGACCTAAGATACATAATGATGCCTGTATGTTTGCAACATGTGTTTCCAGCTATAACTGCGTACCAAGCCAGTATTGTTTCTTTAACATACTTATAAATAAAAAAAGAATAAAGTGTATTTACCATAATTACATTTGAAAAAACATTTTTAAAAATACCGAGCCACAAAAAAATTAAAAATTAAGCAAACTCGTTGATAAATTTTTTCCATAGGGAAACATTGTCAGTCGGAGTCAAATTTGATTACATTTCATATTGTATATTAGATTATGGCACTGAGCAATAAAAGCAACAGGCTACTCTCGAAGAAGCAGCATCATAAAACTATTAACAGAATCCTCGAAAAATGTTGAACTAGAACTCGGATAGTATACATACCAAACTGTCAGGGTCCATGGTCAATTTTCGAAACATTTTCCAATCTCAAGTTTGTGGGTTTTTTACGGGTCTCTACAAACTAAGCTGTCATCTGCCCAAATTGAGATACTATCTTTAATATGTTATATCGGTTCTGTGGCATGCGACAGAGACACTGGAGCATATATTCTTTGACTGCCCGTCAATCCCAATAAACAGGAGTCAGACTATCAGGACTATGAATACGATGAGAGAGTATGTCAGTTCCGCAAACCCAGAAACTTTATTAAGCCTCCTTGATTCAGCTAAATGAAATTAAAGAGATATCACAAAAGACTACAGGTCTCAGAGAATTCTTCAACTTTAATCTTCTTCTTCTTCTTTATTGGCATAGACACCGCTTACGCTCCATTTGTTTCTTCTTTTCGCAATATGGCGCCAGTTGGATATTCCAACCGAAGCCAGCTCCTTCTTCCTCTTCCTCTGCTTCCCCCGGCGGGTACTGCGTCGAATACTTTCAGAGCTGGAGTGTTTTCGTCCATTCGGACAACATGACCGCTGTCTTTTAATTCGCTGAACTATGTCAATGTCGTCGTACAACATACGATCGTCCTATACGTATACAATGCGCAACGGACCATAAATCATTTAATAATGAATAGCTTATGTATACGAGTAGAGTTTGGTTTTGTTCGTCAAGAGAGGGCTTAATTTCTCAATTGTCTCCCCAGTTCAAAGTAACTCCTGTTGGCAAAAGTTATTCTGCGTTGGTTCTGGCATTTTGAGCATTTGTTGTTGTTGGTAATGCGGTTCCAAGATAGACAGAAATTATCTACGACTTCAAAAGTTACTTGGCTGCTCAGCAGTGACGTGAGAGCCTAGTCGCGAGTGCGACGACTGTTTGTATGATGACAGCAGATATTTCGTCTTGCCCTCGTTCAATGCCAGACCCTTTTGCTTCGCTTCCATATCCATTCTGAAGAAAGCAAAACTAACGGCGCGGTTGTTGACGACATTTCTTAAAATCAGTTTACACAACCGTATTAGTTTTGCGGGATACCAAATTCAGACATCGCGACATAAAGGCTGCTTCTTGTTTAGTATATGCTTGTTTTTCTGAAGTACATAAAGTGCTTTCGGCGATTTTTACGATGAGTGAAATTATTCAACAAAGGGTTCCATTTAAATTTTTTGTGTGCGGGTCTAATTTCTGGTGCCCGAAATGTTCAGAATGTTGGAAAAAGACCTTCGCTGATAAGTTCTTGGCACGGACCAATTGATACAAATTGTTATTCAAGAGTTTTCAGGAACGTGTTGACGACGGACCACGATCCAAGCCAGGATGGCCATCAGCATCAACTGATGATCAGCATACCAATATAGCAAAGGAACTGGTGCGAGAAGTCATTGACTAACAGTCAAGTCGATCTTACCATATCAGAAGGATCAAGTAAAAATCATTTTAGCCTAAGAAGAGCAAGCACGATTGGTTCCAAAATCGCTCAATTTTTTCGGAAAGCACCGTCACGTTAAAGTCTATGAAACAATACTTTCCGCCTACCAGGTTGTCATAAAACTTATTTTTACTGGCGATGAGTCTTGGACCGAATATGAGACACAGCGGTAAGCCAAAGTCAAAAGCCCTGTCAAAACAGGTAAAAAATCAAGGTTAAGTTGACAGGTTTCTTCGATTATCGAAGTGTGGTGCACTCCGAACACCTTCCGACCCGCCAAACTGACCCAAGAATACTATTTGAGTGCAGTGCGCCCGTTTTCAATATCATGTCGCAACCACCGCATTTGCCTGATTTAGCTCCGTGTGGCTTTCAGCTATTCAGCAAACTCAAACAACCGCTCCATGGAAACTGTCAATTGAAGACATTAAACGTGAATCTCTACGCGCCTTGAAGGCTGTTCCGGAGGTTGACTTCAATGACTGTTTCGAAGATAGGAAAAAACGTTGGCACACGTGTATTGGGGTCAAGGTGGAATTCTTTGAGGGGGACGACATAGATTTTGAGGAAAAATTAAAAATTAAAAAAAATCTAACTATTTCTGTTCATAGTAGTATAATTAATTCTAGACTATTCACTTCGACTGAACATTTTCGAAAAACCACCTGCTCAATCCAATCCTTATTTCTACACACTACAATTCCCCCAACATCATCCTTTACATTTCCACCGCCTTGCATACAAATTGAAAATAAAATGCATTTGTTTTGGCAACCAAAAGTGAGACACGAAAAATTAAAAACCAACCAAAGACCGACAGTTTACGAGCTCAACAGTTGGCGAGGTGAGAGGCCACAAATAGCAACACACAGAAGCACACACGACCTTCTTTCCATCCTGCCTCCCAAACAACAGCGCGCGGTACTCAAGTAAATACGCCGCTGCATATCTGCGGCCTGCAACATGCTTACAGATGTGCAAATTGTATTGACGAGAACCACACAAACTTATAGAAAATTTAGTACAACAGCAGCGTCATCAGGAATTGGAAGGCAAAATCACAGACGAATAACGGGTAAAAGGTATGTGCATGCAGAGGTGGAGTGCAGGTAATAGTACAGTAACTGATAAAGTGCTGGCGCAGAGAGTGAGTTAGGAATGCGGCTGCAGCTAGAAGCTAGAAATATTCCCATTTATTGGTCTCAGAAATGAACAAATGGCGCTCGTGTTTCAAACCCAGCGCATATTTAAGCTACCACAAAGGGATATGTATTCATACCCTCGAGTGGAATTGCTTCGTTTTTTCTTTTACATTACCAAGCATTCAGTGCAACATTCAATAATAGTATTCACTAGGCGATGAATTGAGTGTAAATCAGGGGAGCTGAGGGTGTATGTTGGCACCACAGTGCACAGTACGTCAAGTCAGACTCACAATTTTTTGCATGAATTTATAGACTAAATTTTCATGGCAGGAGCCAGAAAGGACGAGCAAGTAAACAAGACCTTAACCATATACCACACATACACACACATACACTTTTACATATACTACAGAAAAATAACTGTTTTCACATGTGTGCCATAAATGAATTTTGTTCATTCAGACAAGTCCAACCCAAAAAGTTTGACTGCGCCGCTTTGATCCGCTTGTAATTCGAGGCAACGCTGCAGACAAGTCCAGCGCTTACGCAAAGCATCTACATATGTACAACATTTCCACCGCCAAGCGCATACTGACTCAAGTGTTGCGCATTTGCACATAAAAATTAAAATGAATTTATTGAATATCAAATAACATTTGCACTACAAATCTAGCTTGCCTTTGCTCAAGCAACATGCCGCCGCAGTGACCGCTGCAGTCAAAATATATTGCGCTACTTTCGGTAGCGCTTCTGCTTTGTGTTTTGTATGGCGCATCGAACTGACCAAAGAGAGAAATTTAATACTCCGCAACTTGCATACATGTAATGCATGCCGGTAATGCCACAATTTATGTGACACTCTATGGACAATTGATCAAAATTAAATAAACGCTGAGAGGCTCACCGCATAACAAGTGCTTTTGCTGCCTAAATGTATGCAACGCTCGGTTGCAGCAACAACACACGTGCGCAGCAATTATTTGCAAGCTGCAATTTTCGTTTTCTTTCTTCACTTCCTTATAAGTTCTCGTAACTTTATACCGCTTACACCGAAATTTAATTCTCCACACGGCCACTGCACGTGAAGGTAAATGCTCGTGGCTTCAGTCGAGGTCCACGCGCATAGCGTTTACTGTTATTCCCGCTTTGGCGCCTGAGCGCGCAGCAAGAATCAAGTAGACTATATGTGCGCTTCCGTAAGTTAGCTTGTCAATACCCTCTTCACTGCTTTAAAATTATTGCAAACGCATTGGTTTTATTTCCAAGAAATTCCATCTATTTTAGGGAATTTCACAAATTGAGATCACCATACAGTAAGGTTTTGCTCAAAGCTTCTAGGTTTTATATAATAGGTAAAAAAAAAAAGCGTTAACTTCGGCTGCACCAGGCTTATATACCCTTCACACCAATTACATTTCTTTTTAGAAGTAGCTATGTAATTTAGTTTATATGGAGGCTATATGCTATAGTAATCGATTTTTCGGAGATGACATTGTTGCCTTAAGCAGCAATCCATGTCAGATTTCGTGAAGATACCACGCCAAATGCGAAAGTTTTTCATAAAAGCCCTTGATACCGATCGTTCGGTTTGTATGGCAGCTATATGCTATAGTGAGTCGATTTGAACAATATCATCGGAGATTACATTGTTGCTTTAGAAAATAATGCATACTAAATTTCGTGAATAGATCTTGTCAAATGTAAATGTTTTCCATACAAGAACTTGACAGTTCCGACAAATGAGAAGCTTCTTGAAGAGAAAATGACGTTTCCTATATATACAGACGGACCGACGGACGGACAGACAGACAGACGGACATGGTAAAATTGACTCAGTTCAACATACTGATCATTTATATATGTATATACTTTATAGGGTCTCCGATCCTTCTTTCTGGGTGTTACACACTTGGTGATAAACTTAATATACTCTGTTCAGGGGTATAAAAGGGTCATAAAGCTCATAGTATAAAGACAATGCTAGGCAGATTTGAACTTCAAAATCAATTGAGTACTTCTTCTTTTTTCCATAAGATGTAAATATAGTCTTTACTGACCTGTGAGCTAAGATAAATAAATATGGTTTGCACCGTGATCTATGGTCTATAGTGCCCTCGAAAATTAAATTAAAACAAATGTGATAATTCTGCATGTAATGAGTCTATAACTATGTATATCATACTTATAAAAGAAAATCATGTGAAATAGCATTATTCAAAATATTGCCCATATATGAAGCTGTAATATTTTTCAATATATCTAAGGATTCCATTCCAAAGAACTGCGCCGACTTGGCGAGATTTAATAGATCAAAGGCCAATTTCAATACCCTGAAAATGGGAATAGTATTTCAATGAAGCGCTCAAAAACAAAACTTTTCAGTTGCTGTATTTGTAAACCGTTCTTATAATATAGGGCATGTATATGAATGAAGTCTATTACCTCGTATCTAGTCCATGATTCAGAGTCTTTTCGGCAACGTCACTCTATTTTTCTTGCCGGAAGCATTTCCCTACATTAATAGTCTTACTCGGTTTTAGAGCTCCCAATACGGCACGCCTTTCTAATCCCACCAAATTAAGAGCAATTGCCGTCATGGATATTAGACTTTGTTTACAAGGGAATACAAGGGTTTTCTCGGTAAAACACAAAATTTCGTATAAAAAATTAAATATTCTATTAGAATTTTTTATTAATACAAACATAAGCTATTAACAAAGAAATTCTGAAATATTTGGAAAAAATAGTTTAAACTCTGCCATTGCACCGCCATTTCCGGTGATCCCTTGGAGCTAAGATGCGCTCGCGTTAGCAGGATGACTGCTTACAGGATCATCTAAAGTGAAAGAAACGTGTTTTAGTTAAAGCCTTAACTTAGAACTTACACAGACTTACAGGAAAAAAAGTCAGAAAATTGGATATTTGACAGCCATTTAACAAAAAATTATAATTTCAGTGAAATTTTGAGCAATTTTTTTTTCCAAATAGTTGTAATCGAAAAAATCTTCAAGTTCTTAAGAATTGTATCTCAAAGACCTGTGTAAAATTTCATGAAGATCGATTGAGTAAGTTCTCGAGAAATCTGCCAATCGACTTCCTAAAACACACAGTTTCGAGAAAAACGCCTTTAAAGACGGGCGCACTTAGTCCCTAGCTAGCCTCGAACGCTCAAGTTCTCAATGCTGGACCTCCTGAACTATTACTCGGATTAACTTGAAAATTTAGGACAACATTCTAGAGGTTTTGTAAATTTTAATGAGATAATAAAAAAATTCTATTTTTTTAAACCCGTAAGTTTATGTAACCTCTTAATTTGTCTGATTGGCCAAGTTTTACATACATACATATGTCACAATCCAATGTTCAAACGACTCCTTTGAAGCGTTCAGACAACTTTTTTGACATGCGAAATCGTCTTTCATTGTCTCTTGGTTTCAATTCATATGGCAGTTAATTTCCTGCTTTTGAAAGTGTCTGGCTACTGTTGAATTGTTTCAGAAATTATTTTATGAGTAACCTCCAAAGATTATCTGAACTCTTCATGTGTTTGGCAACAGTCTTTGAGTAATACTTCCAGTTCCACGTCCTCAAACTTTTTTGACCGTCTAGGTCATTGTTTTCGTTTTCAAAGCCACAATCACCACTTTTGAGTACAAACCACTTTCGCCACGTTCGCTCAACTAGAGCAAAGTTCGGGTATAACCGAAATTTTATACTCTTGCAACTTGCAATCCCAGCAATGTATACAACTCATCTACTCACCAACATATTCGACACATGGTTTGTTAGAAAATGAAAATCATTATACATATAATAATGTAGTATATGGGAGTTGAGGATAATATCGATTCGATTTTTATACTCTCGCAACAATGTTGCTAAGGAGAGTATTATAGTTTTGTTCACATAACGGTTGTTTGTGAGTCCTAAAATTAAAAGAGTCAGATATAGGGTTATATATACCAAAGTGATCAGGGTGACGAGTAGAGTTGAAATCCGGATGTCTGTCTGTCCGTCCGTCCGTCTGTCCGTCCGTGCAAACTGTAACTTGAGTAAAACTTGAGATATCATGATGAAACTTGGTACACGTATTTCTTGGCTCCATAAGAAGGTTAAGTTCGAAGATGGGCAAAATCAGCCTACTGCCACGCCCACAAAATAGCGAGAACCGAAAACCTATAAAGTGTCATAACTCAAGCCATAAATAAAGATATTAAAGTGAAATTTGGCACCAAAGGATCGCATTAGGAGTGGCATATTTGGACAGTAATTTTTTTGGAAAAAGTGGGTGGCCCGCCCCTACTAAGTTTTTGTACATATCTCGGAAACTACTATAGCTATGTCAACCAAACTCTACAGAATAGTTTTCCATAAACAGTTCAAAAATGGAAATCGGATAATAACCACGCCCACCTCCCATAAAAAGGTTATGTTGAAAATCACTAAAAGTGCGTTAACCGACTAATAAAAAACGTCAGAAACACTCAATTTTGCGGAAGAAATGGCAGAAGGAAGCTGCACCCAGGCCTTTTCTAAAAATTGAAAATGGGCGTGGCGTCGCCCACTTATGGACCAAAAACCATATCTCAGGCACTACTCAACCGATTTCAATGACATTCGGTACTCTACCTGATTTACAATGGGAATTCAGGTATATGCCAGTCTAGTCTACGAAAAGAGGGCTTAGGTGCAAAAACTAGTTCTCTGGGAAAAGCTGTTAAAAATAATCGATGCCACGCTCATGTGGCAATTTTTACCCGGATTTCTATGAAGCCCTCTCAAAAGTATTCCGATTACGTCCACCTACAAACTCGTCCTTGGTAAGGAACGCGCTTACCAAGTTACATCAAGATATCTCAATTTTTACTCAAGTTAAAACGTGAAGACACTGACTGCCGGACGTTCAGACAGGCTTCTTCTTCTTTACAGGCGCAGACACCGCTTTCGCGGTTATAGCCGAATTAAAAACAGCGCACCCATCGTTTCTTCTTTTCATAGATTTGGCGGCAATTCCAGAGACACCAAGGGCAGCTAGGTCCTTCTATACCTGATCTATCTTCGAACTCTTCCTCTGCTTCCACCGCCGGGTACTGAATTGAAACTTTCAAAGCTGAAGTGTTCCAACCGGACAACATGACCCAGCCAGCGGAGCCGCTGACTCTTGAGGATTCGCTGATGAACTGAGCCAATATCGATGCAGAACATTTCATTTTCATATCTGGTATAGCTTATCGTGCTATCGACTGTTCGACTTTTCTTACGAACTTTTCTTACGAACACTGCTAAGGCCGATTCATCAGATGAGTAGAAATATGTCAATGTATGCATCATATAAGCGGAGCATAATTTCTACAGGGTACTTGTAGAGTTTGGCCTTTTGTTCGTCCAGAGAAGACTTTAGCTTTTCAATTTGCCAACAGCCAGAAGTAACACCTGTTGACAAGGTGATTCTGCAATGGATTTCCAGAGGGCTAACATTGTTGTTGCTGTTAATACTGGTTTCAAGACAAACGGAAATTATCTACGACTGCAGAAGCTATGAGTGTCAGCAGCAAGATGCGATGATAGTTGTTTGATGACATTGGATATTTCGTCTCCTCAGCGTTCACATAACCAAACCCATTTGCTTCGCTTTCTTGCAGATCTGGAACCACTAGAGACAAACGGTAGGAGTTCTTAGAGGCCAATGATATCTGACAGTCACCCGAAATTCAACTCTTCTCGTCATCCCTGACCATTTATATATAAGCATAACCATATATCTATCTCCTTTAGTTTTGGAATTAATGCACGCAGCTAATTAGTTGAACAAAGTTATAATACTTTGAGACAATATAATATCACATTGAAATTACTTGCAGGAGTTAAATCCCACACTTCACTGCTTAGTCGGATGTGAAGTTTGCTCATCAGCAGCATATGTTAGAACCGTTATTACGAGAAACTTATTAAACCTTTTCCAGTTTGCGGACTACACTGGCGGCGCCTAAATTATCGCACAAGACTTCAGAGGTGGATATTTATTTTCTCCTATGCATAATGGATTAAAAGCATCCTATTTGTAGAAACCTAAATCTTTCCGAGAATTATGCTTTATTTCGAGCTTTATTGCATCCTGATCCCGCGATTTTTTCATAACACCATTTCCATTTATAGAAATATGCTAAAAGAAGCAAATTTGCAGAGATCTATTTAGAACACACCAAAGGTAGTCCTTTCTTTTTTGATTACCAATGTCCGTATGCTCGCATTGTTCCGAAATTTTCATAAATGCGAGTTCGCTTACGGCTGGCAGTGAAATATTGTTGAAAACAAAGGAATGCATCACATGCCGCTTACGTTACATCAGAAATGTGAACAAAACTTTTCGTTCGCCTTAAAAGCGTCGCTACTCATCCTCAGTCTTGAATCGCCACCGCTGCTGCACAATGGTAATTTATGGGGTGGCAACGCTGGAAACCTACTTAGCAACTCCGAGGGATAAGCGATGAAGCGCACAATATTTGTTGATATCGCATTTTCAAATTTCAGGGACGAAGCTAACCCAATGGCGAGCGGCTCCGGCTTCGAATAGAAGACTCTCAGAGATTAGAATAAAGACATTTGAGACAATTCGGACATTTCTTCACATGCGCCGCCTGTCACCCAACTGTCACAATGCAGTGCTCCTTTTTTGGTCCTTCGCTCATTTTTCTTCTTTTTGTGTGTATGTGTGTAAAATTACAGTTGTAATGTCCACACCGCGGACAACTCATCATCAGCAACGTGTCAGTTTGAAAAATTTACTCCTGCAGCAAACAAATGAAAGTATTTTCTGTTGTAAGATGTTTTTTATTACAACAAACAAATGCGCAGAAACTATGAAGAAGAGAAGTGCAAAAATAAAACTGGTAAATAGGAACTTTTACAAATACAAGCACATTTGTTGTTGTTTGTTTCCTCTACTTTACAATGCATTTTCATATAATATATTGTAATATTTTTCTTGCAGCACGTACGCTCTAACAGATATATGTATGTAACTATCTAGCAGGTACCCCTAACACCACTTCACCTTCTATAATTGTCGCATACAACAACCGGGCCAGCAAGCCCCGTGAGGCAATTTGAGGTGTAACCGACAATATGCAACTTGCAACAGAAAAGAGGATTGCCATTTGGATTCTAAAAAAATGTTATGGGAATTAGAAGTGAAATAATGAGATTATATTTTGCTTTGATTTTTATAGAAAACTATTACATTTTTTTGATTCAAAATTTTTTTTTATTACATATACGAGAAAAGAATAACTTCTTCAAGCTATGTGTTATAAACTCGCGAATGCATTTCTTAAAAAGGGTTATCTTGATTTGATCGGTCAGTTTGTACGACAGCTTTATGCTGTAGTGGTCCGATATAAACAATATGTTCATGAGATGCTAGATCTTGCCTTGAATAATAATCCACGATAAAAATTTAGTAATCCTCATCTTTGCTATATATCACCCTATATAAACATTTTTCTTCGAATATTGTATTTTGTCTAGGACAATAAAATCCTCATCTTGTGTAGATATAATACGTTAAATAAAAAAGTTAAATCCGTTCAGTTTGTACGACGGCTTTATATATGAGTAGTGGTCCCGATGTTATTGTCATATAATATGTATATGCTATAATGTTTCCGACGTTTCCCTCTCAGGTGTAAAACATTGTTGTCGGAAACTTAATAAACTCAGTTCAGCGTATTAAAATACGAGTTATAAAACTTTGTTTGAGTCTCAAGTCTGTGCCCAAAAAATAAGGTGTCATTGTATTTATTTTGAAAATTATTTATTCATTCTTCCAAATCAATTTCATCCCCTTCACAGTAATCCCCTTTCGATGCAACGCTCTTATGCCAACGGATTTTCCAATCTTCGAAGCACTGGTTGTAGTCACTTTTCGGGATGGCCTTCAGTTCCGTCTTCGCTGCGGCTTGAATCTCCTCTATCGTATAAAAACGGTGTCCCCGGAGCGGTCTTTTGAGCTTGGTGAACGGGCAGAAGTCGCACGGCGCCATATCAGGTGAAAACGGTGGTTGCGGACGATATGGGTTGAGTTTTGGCGAAATGATCACGAATTACGAGGGCAGTATGGGATGGTGCATTATCGTCGTGTAAAAACCAAGAATTGTCTTTCCACAATTTCGACCTTTTTAGGCGGATAGCGTTACGCAAACGACCCATAAAGTTCAAATAGTATTGTTGACTGTTTGACCGGTTGGAAGGAATTCATAATCCACAACACCACGATAATCGAAGAAAACAGTCAACATTACCTTGATTTTTGAGCCACTTTGGTGCGATTTTTTTGGTCTCTGCTCTCTTTTGGCACGATACGATTGATCGGCTGTTTCGGGGTCGTAAGCATAGATCCAAGTCTCATCGCCAGTTATAATGCGTTTCCTGACACCCTGGTGGTCGGAAAGCCTCGTTTCCGCACACTTCAACGCGACGCCTTTTTCCAAAAAATTCAATGTTTTCGGTACCAGTCGAGATTTGACGCGCTTGAGGGCCCAAAGCATCCTTCAAAATGGTATTGGCTGGGCAGCTTTCCGATATACCAGCTTCATCAGCAGCAAAAGGTCTAATTTGTTAATCGATGGTTTTGCAACACCAAATCTTTGATTTGTTGAACGTGAGCTTCATCAGTTGGTTGATCAGGTCGCCCTGGACGCTCTTCGTCTTCCCAGACACGTTCACAGCCGGCTTGGAACTCACTATACCACTTGTAAAAGTTTTTTTTAGACATAGCCTCATCACCAAAGGCTTTCTGCACCATCCTCAACGTATTCGCAGCAGAAAATTGATTCCGTAAACAAAATTTAATGCAAATTCTTTGCTCAACAAATTTCGACATCGCAAAAAACGAAAAACTCACTTTTAGCAGCTCACAAAACGACACGTATCTCAAACACTAATGAATATTGACATGAAATTTGACATAAATGTGACTGACAGTACTATCAACCTCAAAAAAAATAATTCTCCAAATCCTTCGACGCGCGCAGTTTAAATTCAAATGTCACCTTATACAGTAGACCTGTGCCCTTTATATTTCGGGATTTGGAAACACAAATGTTGCAATCTGGAAACTCACAGTTTTAACGTAAAGCTTGATAGTTTTGTTGCTATGCATACTCAAAGATTTTTTGATATACAGAGCGCTTTTATTGTCATATACAGTAACTTAAAATATTTTTTTCGACAAAAATATATGATTAAATAACATTTTAGCGCGTTTTTGTTACAACGCGGATTAGTTCAGCAACAGTGCATGGATGAACTCAATTAAATTTTTGGTGATGAAGCTCCATCAAGGACCACTGTCTATCGATCGTATGGTGAATTCACCCGAGGTCGTAGATAAGTTCAAGACGAATTTCGGAAGGTAATCCAAAATCTGTTGTTGTTTCGGAAACTATTGATGCTGTAAACACTGATTTTGCAAGATCATCTTTGAGCTATCGTATTGATGACAAAACTACTGCGGCAGTAAGTGGGACTATCATACATTCAATATTGCTTGAAATTTGATTGCAGAAAAAAAATTCTTCTTAGATCCCACACAATTTGTAAATCGCTCGAACAAAGGCTTTTGTCTATTGATGGAGAGAAATGTTAACAAAACAGTTAGCGGTGCTTCGAAACACGTCTATGACGTCGTGACAGGACAACAACAGTCGGCTGTATGAGTTTTTCAAGATGAGCCAAACTCAACAAAGTTGTTCGCACGAAGCACTTCAAGCAAATGATTTTATTTTTTGGAAAAGCTGGTCATGTCGCAACCAGACCACTCGAAAAACATAGAACATAAATTTTTAGTAGCATACAACGATTTGTTTGCCATTTGTCCTTCAAGAAGTCAGGAAAAGCAACCGCCGAAGATGGATCACTCTTCAACACGACAATGCTCGCTCTCACACATCGACTGAAGCAACTGCCTCTTTGAGCACTCAAAACATCGATTTGATGAGTCATCCTCCGCATAGCCCTGACTTAGCACCAAATGACTTATTTTTATTCCCATTCATAAAAAAATAAACTAATAGGTCCTGACCTGGCACCTGATGATGCGAATGATGCATCCAAAATACATGTTTTGGAATAAATCAAAAGTAGTGGTATTCGACAGTTAGTTTCAAACGCGTGCAAGATAACCACCTCAGTATGGAAAACAATTTTCGATGATTAAAGTTTTTTATTTGTTCTCGAATGCCGATTTTTTTTTACAAGATAAACTAAAACACTCACTCACTCTGCTATCATATAATACAACCCAACTCAACATAATCTTTTCTAACGGCAACTCTGCCCCAATTGCTTTCTATTACGGCCGGTCGCAAATTTAGCCGCAAGCATAAACTGTGCAGAGTGACAAATACAGAAAAATAATGGTATGTTTTAAATTTGAAAGAAAGAATTGTGTATATTTGATGTGGAGAAAATAATAATAACACCGTACCAGCGATACAGAGCAGACGAAGAAGCTGGAACAAGCAGAGTCAGAAAAAATTCAGAACTACAAAGCACAGCAAAGGCGCATTCAAGTACCTCATTTGCTGGCTGCAAAAAAACTGGAACATTTTCAAAGAACTTAGCAGCAATGAGTTACAGGGTAAAGAGTGGGGCGATAATCTGCCAAATCAAAGGGTTGTATACTACCGTCATTTCAGTAGTTTATAATATATATGTGTTAAGTATAGGGTTAGAAAATATTCACTTAATATTTATATAAATTTATTATACTTGAGCTTGGCTCTAAATATGGATTTTGTCAATATATATTTCAGAAGCAGTGAAAGGTATAAACGTCAAAATATCTTGAGCACTTTTCTTTTATTTCAAATGGAAATTATCGGAGGGAATAATCTGGCTGTCTTTGAGGCAGTTACTAAAACTAACTTCAATTACCTTGGCCCATACAGAAAAAGTAACATACTATATATGCATTGTCAATAGAGGAATTTTTAATTTAATTCTGTTCGTCCACTTATTGAGTTACGGAAGCTTATATACATACATATATAGTATATATCAAACTATCTTCAAAACTAATTTTTTACTAAAAGATTTCCAAACTAAGGCTAGTCTGCTCAGTCTCTGTATTGTCCATCCTTTATGTCAAACTTAGAATACTTATAAATTCCGATTTGTATTTTATCGAGAGCCTGAAGACTGGATAGAAAGAGGTTAACCATTTTCTCTCGTCTTGAAAGAAAAATATTTGTGTTTAAATACTCAAGGAATGGATCCCAAAAAATAGTCTTCGATATCCACAGATGTAGGTTATCAAATGCTTGGCCGATTAATTTAGGTTAGGCTAATTTAAGAAAACAAGTGCGTTCAGATTTCCCTTGTGCAGCTTAGAACCTAAAAGCTCCTATATAATAGCTCTTTAAATTTTTACCCAAAATCCAACAAAGCTTATCACAAGTTTATTTGAGACTGGTTAATGTCAGCTTCGCTTAATGCCCGCTCAGACGAAGCTAAAGCTGCTTAGAGATGTTTCATTCTCATTCTTGCAAAGGCTGTAGAATAGAGATGGAGAAATTGTCTGCATTTTTTCACTGTACACCACTCCTCCACGCCTGGCGGCCCAGCGTGGATGGAACAAAATGTTTAGCCTTATCACATAGGCGCTACTGAACAATGTCAGTGGGAGAACCCCACGTCTGCAGCAAGATAGAACTTTGCACAGTAGATGACACGTTACATTCAGCTCTAGGCCAAAAGGGCCCTGCAATTGCACAGATGCGAGGTCATCGCCAGCGCCTGCTCAGTGCTGCAGAGGTCCATTGATCCTGTGCTTGGAACACAAGATGCCAATGGAAATCAAACTCAGTTTTTCATTGATCCGGAGCAGGATATATGAAAGACTTAATTATCGGCCTAAGCCAGAACGAGGTCTGGTGATAAGAGTGGTGAATTTTTAAGCGAATCTTAGTATGCAGGGGCCTTTTATTTCAAATTTTGACTACAAAAGCGATTCTGCCTTAAAGTAGTTGAATTGTAACAAAACTTGCTTGATAAAGACACGATGCTTTCTTGGTACAATACATGTTTCTGTAGAGCCAATTCTTGGGCTTATTAACGCTGAAGATCTCAATTTGAGTTCGATCATGCTATAGCAAATCAAATGGTTTTGTACAAAAGGTTTTCACCGTCAAATGCCTAATATCTTTTAAATTGTAAAGTATTAGTAGCCACCCGAAAGATACAAATCTTAACCGAGAGATTCCTGCGTCTTATCATAATCCACGCTTGCTCTACTATATTCTATCGATTCTACTTTGCTTGTATTAAGTTTCTGAAAGTTTAGAAGGTTTAAAGGTGAAGTATGCCCTGTAATGATCCCTTCAATCCACATTTTGGTCCGTTCTTTATCACCACTTACCTCCAAGAGTTCTGTTAATACTGGGTACGTCCAGTGTTTTGGTATGACTTAGAGACTTAGAAGAACTAAGAAACATAAAGTTGCTAAAGTGAATAAAAGATTCCATATACCTCCTTTCTCACGTATTTATGCGTTCCATTTTGCCTCTCCGCAACCACTATCTGATGTAACCACAAATGATTTTAACCCTCATCATCACTTTGTCCAGTTTCAGCAGTCAGCAAGTCAGCAAGTCATCAACAAAATAACTATTCGTAAGCAGACGACTTTTTATGACACTTATGCACCTTTAATGTACCGAAAATATATATATGCATGTGAAAGAGAGAGCAAGCAACTCCACAAAATCAGCTTCATCTCAAATGACTTTTTGTATGACGTCTCAAACCTTATCAGATGAGTCCCTAATTCTGCCCATTGCCAGCACTCCACTCACACACCTCAGTTCGGCCAATTAGCCAAATCCGCCTTATACGCCTGCCATATCCTGTGCGCTCATCTCCAGCAGGTGAAAGTCCGCCATTTGGGATGGAAGGCATACAATAGAACGGGCACCTTTGCCGCAATTGGGATGAATATTGGCCCTAGTGGTAGATATAAGTAGCATACGTGTCTTGCTATATGTTACCTCTATAGGGATTATCTTCAACTTCGCTGCTTTCCTAGGCATCCCTATTGGCAGGTGGTGCGGGTGGATTGCATCGGTGACACCTAAATACCGTCTTCATGCCGCGCACACAAGTCAACCCAACTCAGATCATATCTCAACTCGATAATCGCACTGTAGCATTTGTCGTAGCGTTTATTTGTGTCATAAAACACAGTAATGTTAAGATCAGTCCAGGTGCACTAGCGGAAGTGGGAATTAATTCGATAATTGCCTTCCGGTGAAATGGCGGAGACCAACCAACCAAATGTGATTGGAAAGGAAATACCAGAAAGGAAGTGCAGAGTGGGGCACATAAAATGATACCATTGTTTGTGGACTCATAGTTGTTGTATGAATTGATGTTGTTGTTAGACATGTGTACTACCTTTAAATGGCGGATAACACTACTGGGTGGTTGGGTCTCAGATGAGCTCGTTGAGCGCTGATGAACTACTAACAATTGTCCAGTCGCATGGATTAGATCAAATCATAAGAGGTCTAATGAGCTTTTCACCCTCTAAGTTCACTTTTCACTATTTATCGAAGCTCTAACAGAACACTGTTCGATCGGGATTCATACGGTATTGAAAATTTTATCGGATGTTAGTTGCATAAGCTGCTTGCATAAAACATGAGGTAGAACATTCTCTACACTTTCATCTCAAATATCCCTTACTTGTCAGACCACGGCTAAAATACATGTGATTCAGGGGAAATCGCAGATAGAGGAATAAAGTAGCGAAGCATATTTCTTATAAGTTCAAGATGCTTTGACGAGAGGCTTTTTTATCTGCATATAGCAGTCTAAGTGCGACTCATCAACAAAAAGCAATCTCCACCAGATGTAATATGCTTAGACCAACGATGAAAACTGATGAAAGTTCGGAATTGATGAATATTCTCCGATGAGGCTCACTTTCATTTGAGTGGTGCAGTAAATAAAGAAAACAGCCGATTCTTTTGCGAAGAAAATACACAAATTATTAGCCCATTGCATTCACCTCAGCTGACAGTTTGGTGTGATTTTGGTCTGTTGAAATCATCGGTCTGTACTTCTTTCGAAATGAAGCTGGAGACACCGTTACTGTCAGCGGAGAGCGGTAGATCGATGATAACTAACTTTTTGTGGTGGCAATTGGAAGAAATTGATCTTGACAACAACTGACTCCAACAAGACGGGGCTTCGTACCACACAGCACGTGCAACAATCAAATTATTAAGAAAAAAGTTTGGAGATTCGATTATTTTAAGAAATTATGACATTGAGTGGCTCCAAGGAGTTGTGTTTTAACTCTATTATACTATTTCTTGTGGGGCTTATTTGAAGTTATTGCACTTTAACTATAAACCAGACTCTCTTTAAGCTCTAGAAGTGAATATTGATCGTGCTATTCATGACATACGACTTGATTTAGTAGAAGAATGACTCGAAAAGAAGTCATGGAGGCCATTTGAATGATGTTATATTCAGAAATTAATAGTATAATCGATTACTTGTACTTCACATTAAATAAAAAAAAAAACATTTGAATTTCCTTAGCAATTGTTTTTTTGAAAAGGAAACCCCCCTTATTGGAAAACCCTGTACACCCCTCTTTATCGAAGTCTAATCTGCTGCAAATTTCTGGCTAATTCATTTGCTTCACAGTTGCCAGGAATATCACTACATATGTCTTAGAACCCACTGCAAGTTTATCGTGAAATAGGATTCTTGATCCATTAAGATATCATAGCATTCTCCTCCCCACTATCTTCGATAGAAACCCTAAGAGCCTTTTAATGATCTCAAAGTAAATCTTGCCTTATATACAGAAATAGTTTTTCTTTACATGACCGTGAGTCTATTCCAGGTCTTGTTATTATTCCTTTTGAGTTAAAAGCGTTAAGGAAAGAAAGCCTGTTCACTACTTTTTCCTGAAAATGCACCTTATGTAGAATTTAGAAAAAAAAAAAAATTAATTAGTAAATACGTTCTTTAAAGTTTGCGGCCCGGAAAAAATAAATCTTAGGGGCCACTTTCAATGAAATTTCTTTCCAATCCCATCTTCTTAAAGTACATATATATCGATAAAAACAATATAAAAACTATCAAGGCCAGCATTCATTATTTGGGAAACTTCTTAATTTATTCTTCAAAATCTATGTCATTTCCTCAAAGTAATCCCCCTCGATCCCAATACACTTATGCCAGCGTTTCTTCGAATCCTCAGAAACACTTTTCATATGCTCTTTTAGGTATGGCTTTTCAGCTCCTTGTAGCGAATTTATTTTATCACTTCGATCGACTAAAAGCAGAGCTCCACGGATCAGGAAATTTCTGTTTGGGAACAAGAAAAAAATCAAAAGGAGCCAAATCTAAGTAAATACAGGGGCTTGGCCTTCGATTCGGTCACAATCATTGGATCAATGCGATGGTGCATTATTGGCGTGTAAATGCATGAAGTGTTCTTCCACAATTTCGGCCGTTTTCGACCCGGATATTTCTCATAACCAACGCAATGCCAATAGAGACTGCTATTAACCGTCTGCTGTCATTTCCGGTAAAATTCATGTTGTACCAAAACACAGATGTCGAAAAAACAATGAGGCATCGCACGGATTTTTACAGAGCAGTTTTGGCTTGTTTTTAAGTTTTAGGCTCGTTTTTCCTCCATTCCGATGATTTTTGACTTATTTGCATGTCAAACTCATAAAGCCCAGCCTCTCATCGGCAGGTATAATGCTCTCCCTGAATTTGGGATCAGAATTAGTACGATCGATGTCTAAAGAGACCTGTTTATGGTACTTTTTTTTTTTTAAAAAAGCGGCTTTATCGGGACGCATCATGCAAGAACGTGTTTCATGCCCAAAACAATACATCAACATCTGAACGGACTGGCGATAGTTGTTGAGCTCTCTTGCTCTCTCTTTAGCACTTGCCTGAAGATTTTCAAAACACCATACCCTTAAAACTTTTGAAAATATTTTCATCAGTTGAAGAGGTCGAATGTTGTTCAGAACGAAGCATGTAATTTAACGATATCCCGGAAACCAAATCTTTGAGGACTTTTGTGCCACTCCGCCGGAGGCATGTGTGTTTTGATAAAGAGCTGAGATCACCGTAAGCCTTTTCCAACGTTCGCAACGATTTCCGCACGAATTTTTTGAAATATCATTTTACCGGGAATTTAATTAAATTTCAGGTAGTTTTACAATCTGTGTATATTGATTAGGACAATAAACAAACACAGGGAATTTTCTAAACGTTTTGGTGCCCTTACAGAAAGGAATGTCTGTATCACACATGCTTGATGAAATTTCGAATAGGTATATATTTCAGTATAGAGGTTGTTTGTGGGCGTGGCAGCAGACGTACGAACTAATGATATTTTTTTGCACTCGAAATTATTCATTCGAGCATTACTGTCGTTTAATGCCATCAACTCGAGCATAACTGCTAGAGTAACGTTGACTCGACTAACTTTAAAATGGTTGCAATCAATTTAAAATGCAAACGCTGTTGTACGAAAATATTATGATTACAGCATACAAAAGTAATTTTTAAATTAATTTAATAATTCCACTCCGTTCATATATTATTTCCCAAAATCAATTTTGATGCAATGAATTGTAAGCGCTAGGCCAATGAACTGTAAGCAAATTGAATTGCCATACCCAACATTATACGCTGGACACAACAGCAATGGAGCACACACTGCAATTACATGTTAATGTATAGAGGCGGAGTGTGTATGTGTGTTGCCTATAAAATAGCCATTAATACATTAAAATAATAATTATGCAGCTGAAAGCCATATCAAAGTGTGACAGCGAAGCGAAAGTGTGTCGCTGCTTATCGAAAGCAATAAATGCGCACACACACAAACGCTATCTTCTCGCCATAGCAATGCGGAATGCCGTTGCATGGAGACACACTTCCTGCTGAACGCTTATCGGCTTTTCAATAAATCGATAAATACCTACAAATTCTTTGCGCCAGCAAAACCAATTAATTACTTCCTATTGCCACAATAAGTTTGTAAAATAGAATTTCCGTGTGCTTTTTACAAACACACACACACAATACATACACATCGGCAGCAGCAGCATGGCCCGGCGATAGGTTAATCTGCAAGTGTTTAATTTGCATATTTTATGCAACTCCATCAGGTGCGCATTCAGCGCATTTGGCAATGCATGTGGCAATGCGTAGCCAGGTGCGATATATTGCTACTAAGTGTCACATAACGGCATTATCTGCATGTTTGTGGGCATTTGTGTGTGTGTTGCCGTTAAAGCGT
>NC_052501.1:20214639-20243682 GCF_016617805.1 Bactrocera tryoni | reverse complement strand
GTTTGTGGGCATTTGTGTGTGTGTTGCCGTTAAAGCGTAAGCACAACATTTACGTAAGCGGACAGCTCATTATCGGCACTCAACGCCAAACAAAACAATCTTTCAGCGACACAATTCATCGATTGCAACCACTCACACACACAAAAGGACATAAATACAAATACACATACTTACAATAATTTAAGTATATATTTCACCTGCGACCGTGTAATGCATTGAAATCCATTTTATTTTGCATTTTTCGGTTTATTAGCTTTCTCTCTCGTATGAATTTTTTATGCATGTAAGTATATAAGTATATAAGCAGATAAGTGCATAAGTATGTGTATGCATGTGATTATTGGTGCGTGCATTTTAATGAGCAAAAGTCAATATGGGTGAAATGATTTAAAGGATAACATTATGTCGTTAATTACTGCAAACTGTTGCCGATATGCTAACTGAAAGTAGATACCCGGAAGTGATTGTGAGGAGATTAAAAGTCGTGGTATGCATCATTTAAGATTTTAGTTTGTATTTGTAATATGTTACGAACAAGAGTTCAAATTTGTCGATAATCTCATATAAATAACATAATGAAAAACAAATGTAAGGAAGGGCTAAGTTCGGATTTGTAACAAAGCATTTCATACTCTTGCAATTTGGAAAGGATTAAGGCCAGGAGAGTACCTGCAGGTACATAAGACTGAATACATAGTTATATGGGGTCTAGGGCGAGTTTTCACTGAATTTTAAGCACCGTTTGAAGAAAAACACGATCTGTTAAAACACGTCTCTGTCTGATAACTCACATATTGTCTTATATGCGGCAAAAAGTCGAAGTGGTTCGAAAATCTTAGCAAGTGTTAGAGAGATGGCAATAAAACCCGACATCTCTAGCGAGTTCGTTCGAATTACTTTCGTGAATATTTTGGGTATGATTCTTGCTCGATTTCGTTCCAATAAAGCTGAATTTTTTGCTTCATCGTGCGAATTCCGATTCCACATTAATGGAGAGCATTATAACTGCTGATAGGACATAGGTTTATGAGCTTGACATGCAAACAAGTCAACAATCATCGGAATGAAGGGAAAAACAGGCTGACCAAAACCACGACGCGGTCAACCAAAAATCAAGTTGATGCTCTTTGTTTTTTTTCGATATTCGTGGTTTGGTACATCATAAACTTGTTCCAGAGTGTTAGACGGCCAATAAGGCGTTCTAGCCGTATGGAGGCATTCGCGTGAAAACATTCGTCAAAAACGGCCGGAATTGTGGAAGAACAATTCATGGATTTTTCACGATAATAATGCACCATCGCATCGAGCCACGATTGTGACAGTAGACAGTTAGAAAGCCACCTAGCTTATTCTTCAAATTAGATCTTCAAAATACTGACAAAAAGATTATGTACTATATATCTGAAGAGTACGCTGGATTATTGGTCACTGAAGAATGTTAGTTTTATTTTCGCCTGAAATCTTGATATGGCTTTAACGAAGCTACAATAACTGAGAATCCTTTCAAATTTATCAATTCTAAAGAACATTAAACATGACATAAATATGCCAATCCATGAAATTAGTACCAACTAATTTTGAACAGATTGCTACGCATAGGGGACGTCAGATAGCAGAACGAAAGCTGGACGTCATAAAGTTGCAATCACAACAGACAGCCGATGATTACTCGGCTCTCAACCCTGCTTAACGTAAAAGCAACTCCGATGGCACAGTGAAACTTCATCTCTCGTTCTCTTTACACCAGATGCGGATGAGGCGGTAGGTAGCTCATGAACCGAATTTCCATTTGCGACACGCTACTGATCCATATCTGAAATATGGGAAACTTATGATAACATGAATAAATTCATAGTTTGATAGCGATGAGATGGCGTTAAGGAGGGCTAAGCCAGGACTGATGGTCAGGAAGGTGTTCTATTTGGTTAGTGGTATTGGTAGGAAATTACCTACTATGGGATGCTCGATAGCCGTGCTCTAAGAATGCTGTAACATTCGAGTTTTTTGCTACCTGTTTCTATCTATAACTAATGAATTCGACTGAAGTAACGCATACACTTTAGGCTTTACATATCCCCACAGGAAAAAGTCTAACGGTGTGATGCTCCGCAGAGATCTTGAAGTGACCAATCAGTCAGGCCCAAGGCTTAATGAAATTATCTGCTCACCGAAGAGTTCCCTCAATAAACCCATTGATTAATGTGATGTGTGCGAAGTGGCGCCGTAATGTTAAAACCAAATGTCGCCGAGATCACGAGCTTCAATTTCAGGCATCAAATATTCGGTTATCATGGCGCAACAGTGCTCGTATGAACGGTTACGTATCCGTAATAACCGGCATCAGTTTTAAAGAAATATGGACCGATGATTTCACCAGCCCACAAATCATAATAAATCTTTTCTGAATAAAATAACAGCTCTTGAAACTCTTCAGGTTGCTCTTCGTCCCAAATGCATAAATTTTACTTATTTACACATTCATTCAGCCAGAAATGCAGGTGCATCAGCTGAAGACAAATTTAGCTCCGAAAATACTCGGAACTTGTTGGAACTTTTCAAAAGCCCATAGGCAGAAGCTTGATGTCAACTAGAAAAGTCAGAGAAGAGTCAGTTCTTGCACGAGCGCTATATTTTGTAATATACTTTCAATTAAAGATCTCGACGAAAAAATGCGTCAAGTTATTTCCATACATCAGTGGGAGATTGCCGTAGACGGCGCGAGATCAACTCCTCCACGGTCTTCGTGTACGCTCTTAGCTACTGGTTTCTATATTTTCTTTACTGCGTGCTGGATGTGATCCTATTCGGTCGAATAATATCTTAATAATGAATGCTAATGGAGTCTCTCAAGAGATGGAGTGATGGTGTTGCAGAATAGAGACGTTGGTAAAAGGCCAGTTAGCTACTTGCTGACCATAAGTTGAGCAGAAGCGCGCCAGAAACCCACATTTCTTACAGAACGTAGAAGATTTCGTAATAAAGTTGAACTATTTGTAAACTTGTTTTCAGACGTATATAAGTATTTCCATGATGAAATACCAAACAATACTAGACACAAGAAATAAGAATGCTCAGCTTGTCACGACTCACGCGTGAATATAGAAAAATGTTATTGAAAAAAGTAAAAACCTGCTTGAGTCCACCTTATAAATTCCTCCAAAATGCCAAAATCTTTAAAACTTCTGAATTTGAATTTTAAATTCTTAATCGACAGGTACGTACTATATCTAGGTGGTAAATATGATTACGAGCACGAGTATATGTATATTTTATGAATTTGTAGTTGTTCGGATTATGTCGACTTCTGCGCTCTTGCTAATAAATCCCTAGATTTATATGTATGTACACATAATAATTTAATTGGCATTACATAAAAATATTATTATCTTAAAATTTAATCCACAGAAGCCAGCCAGCGTATTTTTTCAGCGAATGTTTTTGAAGTAAAAGCTCAAAACAAGCCTTTTTCTTATATTCGGGGAATTTTTTTTTCTGTAGAAACATCCATAGAAGAATTAACAAGTTGCGGCGAAAATTATGTGATTGCATTTTTCTAATAACATTTTCAAAGGCTCGAGAGCTGATGAGTGCAGCTCTTTGAATTTTCTTTTTATAGAAAATCCATACACGCACAGTACCGTTGAGCCCACTTAATCGCTTAAAGAAGTGATGCACTTGCAACATGTTGCAACTTAGCAGGGGAGAAATATGAACACAAAGGTATTTATGCACTTTGACAAAGCCGCGGCAATAAAGTTATGTGGTTATACATACATATATGTTTGTCTGTATGTATTTATAGTGTGTACCGGTAATTTCTGATGGAATATCCTTTAAATTCGTTCGTGGGGTTTCCACTTTGAAGCGCACAAAACAAAGCGCTTACTCATGTCGGGAATATGAAAATATGCAGAGAAGCATACACAGTATACAAGTATGTTTGTATGCGTGTAATATGTCAATGTGTAGGGTTTAAAATGGAACGCGATTGACATGAAAACGCCGCCAGTGAATTTTAATTAAAAGCAAGATTACTAAAATTAGAATTGAGTTGTGCGAGAAGCTATAATGCTTATACAAGCATCAAAAGTGTGTAATGTATATGTGTGTGTGCGAATATAAAAATGTTTTAAGGGCTTAATAGGGTCGCATTTTATAATCCCGATAGAACTTGATATTTTAAAATTTTATCCCTCAAGCGTGCTATTCACTATTACAATTTCTAGAACTGATGGTGATCAGAATTTGACCCGGACTGGGAAATCTAATGCTCCTGTGTCAATACCGCTTGATTTGCGATGGTCTTCCAGTCCATTCCCAGCGAATTTTAGTTTTTGGTCGTTTTCAGTCATTTTTTGAAGAGATCACTTTTCTACGTTAGATTGGTTTCGAAGGAAGTCATATTCATACCTACAGGGTTTGTCCAGGAGAAGTAATAGGACTGAGTCTATTTAGAAACAATTTATTGGACCAATCATTTGCAATTCTTTAAAAACTTTCCAAACGACTCATCTCTTGCGTCGATGCCGCGCTGCCAGCCTCAGAGGATTTCCAAGCTAATGAAGGCCGTCCTGAAGTCATTCTCCCGGAATTTGGCCTTGAGAGGCCAAAATGCATGCTTCTTGGATCCCCTCTATCGTCTCAAAATGCTTGCCTTTCATCCCAGCGTTTTCAAGCAAAAGAAAAAAAAAAGAGTCCAGGGGCCACATCGGGGCTGTATGGCGGCTGCAGGAAAGCGTTGGGATACCAGTAGCAATTAGATAGCTGTTCACAAGAAAGTCCGTGTGAGCCGGGGCATTGTCGTGGTGCAACTTCCAATCCCGCTGCTTGATGTCTTGCTGAGACCCGGTTGGGCCTTTCGTTTGAATTTCGCCGAGGATTTTCACGTAAGAAAACTTGGCGTTGAAGCGGTTTGTCGGGGAGAAAATAAATTCAAAGGTGGACGATACCTTTTAATGTCAAAAAGAAAGACAGCCAGAGCATCGTTATCCCACTTTGAATTGCCTATTTTTCCCCTTTTGTGCGGGGAGACGCCCTCCAAAAGTCCTGGTGCCATCAGAAACACACCACTTCTTGCCACAACAACAATTGAGTAAGCTTGCTTGATCATATCAAACGTCTCTGACGCAGATTTACCGAATTTCACACAGGAATTTAATCGCATTACCTCTGCTCCACAATAGACGCTGCATTTTCGTCTTACATACCACTCACAGAGGAAATGCGCTTCAGCTCGAAATGTTTGTCCTGATGACTCTCCAGGTGCACGGAGACAACTGACCAAGCCGCTTGTTTGTTGTTAGCTAAGAACGCCACTCCTATCGAATCCAGTCGTTGCACGTACGCTCCGGAAAGTACCGTCGCGGCCGAAGAAAAGTTGTCCTATTACTTTCCGAGACAAACTCTGAGAGTCAAGTTTATATAAGATCCACCCCGCTCATCAGCAGTAAAAGATCCTTTGATGTACTTGTATGTAGGGTTCGCAGATGAGTACGTTACGAAGCATGCATATCTTTTGCGACTTCTTCTAGACGTTGTTTGCACGAGTATAACGGTGACACGCTTCATATCAGAAACATTACCCAGAATGTTTTGGAGTCGATTTCTATAAGAGCTTTTGAGATTCTCTGCTTTATCCTCCTGATGCCAACATTTGCGCGCGCAGTTAGAAACGAACCAGTCCGGGTGAGGTTTGATCAAGCTGTTATAAAAGTAAATCAGGGGAATTTTTGGCCGAGGGGTAGGTGCATTTATAAGCAGTACCCCTCTGCAGCACGCCTTAGTTGGACATTTTAGAACCATCCCACATTGCCCCAAAAGCACTTCAGGCTTCTCTGTCAACTGGTTTTTGGAACGTTGCCCCTTCACGCTTGCCAACTCCTAGCAAACCGCGGCACTTTCCTACAACCTCTGCACCCACTCCACGCGCACATCCCTTCGCCAGATCCATCAACTCTTGTGCATTTTATTAATAAAGTTAAATTCATCATGCCAGCAAAATCCGCACAAACAGCAGCAGTCCTCCGAACCAGGTAATAGAGTATGCCAACTATATGCCCCTTTGCCCTCGACTTTGGTCCCCTTGCCAATCAACACGCCGGGCTCAGAGGCTCAAAGTGCTGGAAGTGCTGCTGCTGCAGCCTCAACCTATCGCTAACAGCCTTCTACTATCCTTTCCCGGTGAGTAAAGCTAGCTTAAAGGACGACTGACCGGAAGGATACGTCAATATTGAATTGAATTGCAGACGCGGGCGATCGCGGTGCTGGGTAAATTATATCATCGTAATGCAAATTAATTATTGCTGCGTTATTGTAGGTGGCAATTTTATGCGTAACTGTCAACACAAATTTGCGGCACAACGCCATAAATGCAAAACCAAACAGCAACAACAAAATCGTAAACGGTGAACAGCAACAACTTCGCATACAACTACTGGCAATGACTCATGAAACAACAACAACAGCTCATCAAACAACAACAACATATCATGAAAATACAACCAAAAACATTTCGCCATAACAACAAAACATCTCATAAAACAACAACAACAACGTTTCATGAAACAACAACAACATGAATAGAAGCAAATCGCCACAAAACGCTGTGTTAAATATTTCCCGACGGCAATCTTCTGCTACATTTTCAGCGCATGTGTTGGGTGTATGTGCGTGTAATGTGTATACGCCTACGTCGTCTGCCTTTGGTAAGCACGCGGCAGTTTGTCGGCTATGGTGGTGCGATTAATCCCCAACATTGACAGCGGTTTTAGCGTTTCGTCTCCATGACCATCAGCAACACACATACACAAGCTTACAAATGTAATACATATGCACATGCATACCTTCACATTGCATACGGCGTATGCTGTGAAATTGCCAGCCACCGTTGCCAGCCGCCATTTTGTTTATTTTAGCCTTGTTCATTCGGTCGCCTGCTTACTAGCCCGGTTGCTTTGCTTGGCCGGTTGGTTGGTTGGTCAGTTGTTTGGTCACGCTCCAGTTGTTAAAGGGATTGTGGCATTTCTGTCATCAATTTTATTCAATTTTCATTTTGCATGATAAACTGCCAACCGCGTTAACGCCTGCATTTTCACCATTGTTCGCCAGCTGATGAATTCGCCAGCACCAGTATTTGCGCATCCAGCTCGGCATGCACATACATCGTTATATGTATATTATACACATATACCTTATACTTATACATACATATATACCGCAATAAACAACAAATACACAGTTAAGAATACATATCAACGCGTTTACTATTTATGGCAAGTGATCTGCATATTTTGGCGGCTAATTAATTATGCCATGGGAGAAAGTGCTTGGCATATTGCATAATTTCCCAATTATTTAAAATAAAGCCCTAATGATGTAATTAAATGCGCACTTGGCGGAAAGTAATTAAGTAAATTCGGAAATTAAATTGAAAATTTGATCTTACTATGGTAGAGAAAATTCATTACGGAATAATTTTTTTTGTTATTAGAAAAAGGGAATTAATATAAAGTGTGTGTTTAGAGGTAAAGATCTTTTTGGAAAGTATAACACAGGAAACCAGTCCTAAATAGATTAGTAAGCTAGCTTAGAATTATGATCTTATGGCTCCCCATGGCTGAGTCTTAGAAATATTTGAGTAGTCGAAAAGTCTTGTCGTATTTCTAATCAAAGTTCACTTAAATGGTATGACACAATGTGATTAGTAGCACTTGAGATAGGGTATACGACTACGAGGAGATCTATTGACAAAATACGAAAAGATTTTTTCGACCACCAAATATTATCTTGTCAGCAGCAAATTAAATCTGGTTTATCTGTAAAGGATAAAGAATGAAGTAATACCACGGGGTGGCAAAGAAGATATCCTTTGACACAAACGATCGTTAATTTCAGCCTCCATGATGAAACATCCCCAAACAGGTTGAGGCTGATCGACTTCGTCAGGGGCCAAAAAATATAGTTATTTGTAGTACTAGATTCCGTCATAGGAAAATTCTATCAAGCTTTGAAAAGAGCGATAGAACAGCTGATACGATGAGAGGAGGAATTATGAATTTCAAGATCTTGACAAGCTTGCCGACAGAAGTAATGTTCGAAAAGTCTACGAAAGATTTTGCGGGGACTAACTTAGAAGGTTTCAAGACAGGAGCATACTCTTGTAGAATCCCCATAGGTGATAGTGATGACTGGGGACCCAGAGCATATTAAAATTATGTGAGGAATACTTCTCCAGCCTGGATGAATTTCTGCGAAAGTATAGGACAAGAAGATGTCGAACTCTATCCCTCAATCGATGACGATGGAGTAGGCGTACCATTGCCCGACCAAGAAGAAGTTCGAATAGCAATTACTCGTCTGAAGAACAACAAAGAGCAGTTCAAATAAGAAGTATGTATCAGATTCTTTTGTAAAATATGGTTGGACGAAAGCATGCCCAACGATTGGACACACACCACCTCTTCGTTGATTTTAAAGCCGCCTTCGACAGCTCGAAAAGGCTTAGCTAACGCTAAGCAACATTAAAAGCTCCATTAGGACCGGGAAGAATCCGAGCCAATCGATACCAAGCGAGGTTCAGATCAGGAGACTTCCCTTTCGTGCGACTTCTTCAATCTATTATTGCCAAAGAAAATAATACAAGCTTCAGAGCTAGATAGAGAAGGAACATTCTTGATATTGATTTCAATTTTCTCAACAACAGCCCCGTTAATTCTGCTTTCTCCAGACTGGATAAGGAAGCAGGGAGTATGGGTCTGATAGTGAACGAAGGCGAAATGAAATATCTCCTGTCGTCAAAGCAACAGTCATCGCATTCGGGACTTGGCTCAAAAGTTACTGTTGACACTCATAACTGCGAATTCGTAGATAATTTCATCTATCTTGGAACCAGCGTAAACACCACCAACAATGTCAGCCTTGAAATCCATCGCAGTATAACTCTTGTCTACAGGTGCTACTTCGAATAGAGTAGGCATTGAGAAGTAAAGTCATTTCTCGCCGAACAAAGACCAAACTCTAAAAGTCACTCATCATTCCCGTCATGCTATATGGTGCAGAGGCATGAACGATGACGACATCTGATGAGTCGGCATTACGAGTTTTTGAAAGAAATGTTCTGCGGATGATTTAAGGTTTTTTGCGCGTTGGCCAACGTGAATGTCGCATTCGATGGCACGATGAGCTGTATGAGATATACGACGACATTAACATACATAGTTCAGCGAATTAATTGCGCTTACCAGGTCATTTCGTTCGAATGGATGAAAACACTCCAGCTCTGAAAGTGTTCGACGCAGTTCCCGGTTTTAATTTTTAATTTTTACGAATTTTTACGAATCCGAAATGAATTGATTTTCCTAATTATCAGTTCTTTTACCTGTCAAATAATTCTTACGGAAGTCTTTATTATAAAAATCAGAAAATCACCGATCAAAATGGACTAACAAAAGATTTTCTATGCCGATCACTTTATAAGACCGTCGTAATTCAAATCCATTCTACAGATAATAATACTAACTCTGAACCGATGTCTCTAAGATTTGCATTATTTTCAGCAGTTCACTCATCATATGGGTACGCTTTTTCCCCAATTTATCATCAGTTCTTGATATATTTTGGCCACTTAGTGGGCATTCTATCATCGCATCGTATTTTACAAGAGTTCGAGTTCACTTGGTGTGAACGTTTATCTCATTTCACTTCAAAAGCGATTAGTCTTCCCTAAAAAACAACACACTTGTTGAAACCACCTACTTGCCACAACTCCGTGTCAATAAATAAAATAATTGCAAAACACACTTCGACAGCTAAAGTCGAACGGCTGTCAATAAATCAGTATCGGATTTATGTGCGAAACTCGTTAGAAGTGAAATTGTCCACTTCACTTGCCATTATAACGACTTCTCTTGGCCAACCGCACGTTTGTCAGCATTCATGCTTTGTTTTGGAGGGGCAATACTTATTGGATACACTGTAAGATTACGGAAATATTTTTTTAAAAAGCGTAAGCACAATAATATGAACGTAAAATGGCTGCAAGTTGGTCATGAATTTTTTCGCAGTTCACACGCAAGCACAGCAAATCTTCTGCGACAACGCCACGATGCAGTCCTTGGGGCAACATTCATCTTCATGGACGCACAAAAAGCGTTGCATGCGGCATGTGCTGCCACTATTTTCCAATTTATTACGTCAGACAAAACAAAAGTTTATGCTTAAGCTCGAGTATGGCATAGTAAAAATGGCAGCATAACAAAAAGGCAACCAAGCAACAACAACCACATTGACGTACCAGAAGTGGCAAAGACAGCGTAGCAGTGGCAGCTTTGATTCGAACGCATGGGGAATTGTAGCAGCAGCAACGCCTGGCAAATTTACCACCTGCCAACCTAATATGTCGCCACCACTTGCACGCTCATAAGTGCGGCAAATGTGTTGTATGCAACAGCATATTGGAGCTTGAGGTCTTTCATAGAACATGTTATTCCTGTGCAGCGCTTCAAGCGTGGGCGCAAATTAGCTAAATTGATTCAAACAATGCAGCAATAATACTCGTAAGCGAACTTTGTACGCCACTCCGCTCGGCTCACCGACATAAAGACGAACACACGCCCGCATGGCATCAGCTGTTCACATTTGTGGTTTGGGGATTTATCGCAATTTTCTACTTCACAGTCATTGAATATTCTTCTACTGACATGCTCTTAGCGATGTTCGAATTTGATTTATGAAACAGCGAGTAACAGTGTTTGTAGTTACACCAATAATAGGGGGTTATTCAAGCAGAAGATCGAAAACTTACCTGCACCTTTCCTTACGTCAAAAAGAGTGGAGTGAAGCGGCGAAATAGGTGATCCATTTCCAGGTTCCCTAAATTTAGTGGGAAATGTTTATTCTCATTCGAAATAACATTCTTTGACATTTCTTTTTTGAAGTTATCTCTTTCAAATGTTGGCCGCGGTCACGTCTCAAGTGGTCCATCCAATGATGTTTTGCTCCAGGGCCTGAATCGAAGCGGGATTGTCCGCATAGAGTTTAGACTTTACTAATCTCCATAGAGAAAGTCTAACAGTGTGATATCACACGAATATGGTGGCAATCGACCAAATACCAAATTATCTGCTCACCGAAGTGTTCTCTCAATAAATCCATTTATGTGGGACATGGTGCCGTCTTGTTGAAACCAAATGTCGCCGAGATCGTGAACTTCAATTTCTTAAAACTTTTCAAAAGCCCATATAGCGGGGTAGGTCGAGCCACTTCAGTTCTTGCACGCGTTGTATTAGCGCTTTCTATTTAAGATCTCGACTTAAAATGCGCCAAGTAGTTCTGTACGGCAGTCCGAGTTGCTGCGAACGACACCGAATCGACTCTTCAAGTCCTTCGCACTCTCAGCTACGGATGCTATACTATATATCTATATTATTCACTGCTTGCTGAACGTAGTCTATTCGGTCGAATGTTATCCAATAATGAATGCTGCGTCTCAAGATGGGTAATGGTGTTACGAATAGTATGCTCAGTAGGCCGATTATAAACGTTCCATGATGAAATACCAAACAATACTAAGCAAAAATAAGATGACAGCTTGACACGACTTACGCGTAATCTGTCAAAAAAAAGGCTATTAAAAATAGTACCTCTTCTTGGATCACCCGTTATATTAATAATATTAACAAATTTGGTAGAAAAGTCGAGTTCAAAGAAATGAAAAGTCTGTTCAAGAGGGATTTTTCAGAGAACTGACCCTGCCTCAAATATATTCTTTGAAGTAAGTAAGACCTTAATCACTTGAATACAGGGGTAATGATCATATCGGCACTTATCCAATAAGAAGAAAGTGGTAGAGTTTTGGCTGAAAGTATACCAAAATATAAAAATATAACGAGATTGTTTATATTTCGGAGTTGGTCTTTTTAATAGCTGTTACTTGATTTATACTTACCTTACACCGCAACAATGTTTGCAAATCGTGAAAATTTATTACCAAAAGAATGATTGGGTTCGCACGCCACATTGCGCTCTGCGTTCAATATTCTTTTCTAATCCTAATTTCAAATCACCAATCGACAAAGGACAAATGGAACGAATAAGGAATCCGCAAGCTTCTTATTGATTTAAAAATTCGATACTTTGGAAATATGACGCAAGATCTCGAACGGCGGCGAGACCCTAAAACCACACGGAAGAACTTTTGAAAGTCAGAGGTTTTTAGTAAAGTGTTTAATAATAAGAGAAGGAATCCGGCGTAGTTGAAAATACAGAGGAAAAGCCCAGTACTGGTAAGATCGCTTCGATTAAACCCGTTGTTACTGACAATTATATACCTTTCTGAATTCGACATACATCTACATTATAAGAGTTACATTAAGGAAGATTAGGTGGACACATCTTGACACTTTCTCCACCATTGTTCAGCTTGCGCCAGACTAAGGTTTAAAGATGGCTTATGCGTTTTGTCGATATACGTCTTTTTGATCCATACCCAGAAGTTCTGGACATTACCACTGCCATGCGTTTCTAACTCTGCAATTGGAATTATTCTTGGCTTCACGAGGAATCAGCCTCTTTACTTAACCTAACATAATATGAAAGTTTAGAATTATTTTAATTAGCCAATGATTCAGAAATAAAAGTATAAATTCTTATAATACTAAAATCCCCGTTTGGAAGCGCTGTTAGGAACCTATCACTTTAAATGCTGAGCAGAGTTTCTCCTTCATTAAGAGGTTGAAATACAGTCGGGGATTTCCGATGGGCGCGGAAAATAATAAGATTCGTAAGAACAGAACTGTGTGATGTTGGTTGGAGGTCGGTAATATCCTGGTAGTACGTTCCTTTTTGACCAGTACAAAATGGAAATCTCCTATACTTATCACCAGACGGCCGCAAGCAGCCAGCTCCACTTGGACTGAACGACTTCTACATCTTAAAATGGTTCTACCTGAGTCCACAGTGCTTTTTCACGACAGAGAACTTTAGTCTCGGCATCAAGCCGCTTCTTTAGCTACGCTTAGCAGTCAACACTTTTTAAACAAAGCAAAAATATTGAAACCAAGAAATATAATCAGCGTTGTGCGGGCAGCTAACAGACGAAACGTGTACGCCAATAAAATAAACAATTTTATTGTTGACTCATTTGAGAAATTGTCTCTGGAGTCATCTACCACGTTCTTGCTGGCATTTGCCATGACGATGGCAACCCTACTACAGCAGCAACATTACCACTAAGACGACTGCTGCGATGGAATATGAGAAAAAGAGCGAAGGCACAAATAAATACTTAACGTGTAAAAGTTGATTTGGAATGTAGAAGCGCTAGCACCCAACAACAACAGCGTAAGATGATAGCAACAAGCGGCACAAGGCACACGTATCGAGTACTCGCACAAGCGAAAAGCAAACACGAATGGGCACAAACAAGCATTTTTAGCCGAGACACACAGCTACTCGCACGGCTGACATTAATTTGTGCAATTGCCTGGGCATGTCCTGGGCCACAACGGCCTCCACCTTGCCACGAGGCCGCTGCACTAGCTGCGCGACGAAGGAAGCAAGCACATTTCGCACCTTACCGGTTCCCTGGAGGTGTGTGAGAAGAGCTAAATAAAAACTGACTACAAAAATGTAGCCCCATAAAGAGCAAGAAAAAGGATGCGCTCATCTTCGGCAACCCAACAACACACAGTGTTGTGTTGTATGTGGACACATGATGCGACCATGAAGCGATTGAAATGTTCTGCGCTGCCACAAAACAAGAACGGGCCAGGAACGTGATGATAAAAAATGCATGAGTGCACTTTTTGAGTGTTGCCGCCGATGATGCCACAGTTGGCCGCAAAAATTTTCCAAACCAAAATGAAAGATAAAAACACCACAAAGTGACGGTGATGTGTTGTTGCACGCGAGACCACCCCAAGATGCATTGCAGTGGAGGACGGTATGTATGGTTGTGTGTGTGTGTGGGTATTTATGCGCATGCTACAAGTATGTTTCCTTTTGCCGAGGTGAGTGCAGTGCGTTCAATTTGCAGTTTTCCTCATTTTTCTGCTCACGTTCCTCGATTAAATTCTCATTTCGGTCATAATTTTGCCGTTTTTACGATTGCCAGGCATTAAATTGCTGTTGGCCACCAACTCACATTGCAACATTGCAACATACGCCAGCGCCTTCTCCACTCGCTCTACTTACTGTAGAACTATAAGTAGTAGCGCTGCGCTGAAGATGGAATGCATGGTGGAAGTTAAGAGTGCAACGTTTGAAAGTGAAGGCAAAACAAATTATGGAAAAGAAATATGGCAGTAAAAAGGATACAAAATTTCAAATTTATTTGCCTCGACCATTCAAAAGTAAAATAAATGTAACTACATACCATATGTTGGTTGCTGTCAAGGCATGGATTCCATAAGTCGTAAGCCGGATCTGAGTTTATAAGGATGACGTCTCTCAAAAGTACCACGATCAAACTAGTTTCATCTCTCTCATCGCTTGGAATGAGAACTCCAACAACCCAACAACAGCCTGTTCTATATTACTGGATTTGAACCGGATTTGATCCGTCCAATGGCTATTATATCGGCGATCTAACCTTGTTTGGTTTGGTAAGTAGTAAGCTGTACGATATGTTGTCAAATACTCCATGGATATTCTCTTATTAACCTTCAAAAGTCTCAAAAAAATAGATCAATAACTTCGCGAAATCTCATAAAGTGAAGATTGCATGGATTAATATTTACAATCAGTGCATATCATCAAATGCATGCACCAGATTTCGCTCGGTTTGGTGCCATTCGTAGCAACTCGTACTTACGTATGGAACGACTTTGCGCATTTTACGTCGAAATCTTAAAATGAAAGCGTACAGTTTGTGCACAACTAAGCGCTCTAAGGCCTCTTGAAAAGTTCCGACGTTTTCGAGCCAAATTTTGTTCCGAGGTGAGGCCCATTTCTGGCCCAATGGGTTTGTAAACAAGCAAAATATCCGCATTTAAGACGAAGAGCAAGCGAAAGAGATTCAAGATCTGTCATTTCATCCAGAAAAACAACGGTTTGTTGTGGTTTGTGGACCGGTTAAATCATCGGTCCATGTTTCTTCAAATATTATGCCTATAAAAAGTCAATGGGGACCCTTAATTCAGGCCTTGGAACAAAAATCAGGCGTGCCTTTCGCCAGTTACTAGTCGAAATGCTCGAAGGAGTCATCGAAATGTAGACTCAATGGATGAACACTCTGAGGCGTAGTCGCGGCTAACATTTGAAAGAGTGAATTTTCAAAAAATAAATGCTAAAGAATGTTCTTTCGAATCATAATAAACATTCGCTATTAAATTTGAAATTTCTGTATTTTTTCTTTAAAAAATTAGTGAACCTCGAAATGGTTAACTATTGAGTAAAATTTAAATTAGGAAATATACTTAACGCGCAAAAAAAGAAATTAATATTAATTTAAAAATATATCATTCAATTGTGATCGTTATGTGCCAGCATAGGTAAAGGGTATGCCTATATTATAATTTGTCTAAAAAAATTTCCCGGATGGTGGTTTACAAATAATTGAGTTGTTCTTCATTTTATTGAATTCCTGATATCTCGCGGGCACTCAAGTGAATTTTAATTAGAGTCTTCGTGTATAAAAATAAAGAGACAAACAATGGGGGAAGTCACCGCACTTATCGATTTTAGTTGAATAGTAACATTTGTTTTTGCTGGTTAAATAAAATTATTGTATTTTATTTTTATACTCTAATAAAATATTGTGTTGTGGTGTTAAGAGTGTAATCTGAAACAAACGGAACTGATAGTTGTATAAAGTTTTAAATAAATGATAAGTGGCTTATCAACTAATAAAAATATCTTTTTCAATGAAGTAATGACCACCAACCATTATAAATTATTCATAAATACTAAACATCCGAAAATAATTTTAAGTAAAGGGTGTTTTTTAGACAATTTTCCATAACTTTTTGCAACAATTACTATCCTATTCTCTTCTAATGTGCCAATTGTCTCGGACTTTGCTGCGTAGTCAAGCGACTTCATATAATCCCACAAAAAATAGTCCAGTGGTTACATTAAACGACCGTGGAGGCCATATTCCAGAGGCTCACAACGCGAGATAATAGTCGCTAAAAGTTTCGTTCAAAAATGTATTGTTTTGTTGACTACATGCTACGCCGTCTTGTTGGAACTAAACTCATCATTTCAGAGTTAGTTTGTTCATTATGAAATGGCAAACCAAATGGTCCAGTATATTGTCTCCTATAGCTCAGCTCGGCGGAAGGAGCAAAGGGCTACAATAAAATTCCTCTTAACTTGACTTCAACTTTTCCGAGACTTACTAAATAATCCAAGTTTTTCTCGAGGTTAAGGCGCGCCGGACTTTTCAAGCAACATCTGTTAAAAATATCAGCTTCGTTAAGAGTATTCCCTCATTAAAAACCACACATCGAAAAAACCTGTTACAATAAACTGAGCAAGATACAAAATCATCATACTTGAGCCGTGAAGACCCTTGACTCTATATCGTTTTAGACGAAATTTTTTTTTTATCTGGGCTCGTGCTTCCGTTCCGCATATGTATATAACATATTTAAATTACATAGAGAATAGAAAGTATACATTGTGGTAAAAAAAAACACGGAATTTGTAGTTGAAGTTTTATTAAAAACACAATCCTACAAGTGGTACAGAACTTTCAAAGATGGTCGAGAGGTCGTTGAAGACATGTCCCGTTCTGGACAACCTTCGACTTTTTCAACTGTTGAAAATATTAGAAAGAAGTGAAGGATATGATGCTTGAAAACCAAATGCTAGAACGGTGGCAAGACAGCCTGGCATCTCTCGGAAGTCCGTTCGAATGATATTGCTGAATATTTTGGGTATGAAACGCATTATTGATCGACTCGTCCCGCTAAAGCTGAAGTTTTTCAAAAGGACTACCGATCTCTTTGGATACGCTTGATCATGCGAATTCAGAGCCCACATTCATGGAGAGCATTATAATGCCGATGAGGAATGGGTTTATGAGTTTGTCATGCCAACAAGTCAACAATCATCAGAATGAAGAGATGAAAAATGAACCGAAACCAAAAGAAACACGCTAAGCCGCTCGAAAATCAAAAGGTATTAGTTTTTTCTGAAAGTAAGGAAGCTTAGAGCCACTTCAGAATTGTTCGCAGTCCAAAAATTGAAAATAAACCAGAAATTCGCAGATTTTTTTGTTTCAGTGTAAGTCTGTAAAAGAAATTTTTGAAAGTGTACAGGACATAAATGTCAAGCTCATAGGTCTATTTTGATATCTTCGAAAATTTCATTACCACTAAAAATAAACACCGTATACATACATACATATGTACAATCTGCATATTTTTGGGTACTTATTTACCTTTTTGTGATTTCCCATAAACCATACTTACTTTGTGGGCCTGAGCGCTAACTAATTTGACGTCATCGATTTTATGTCGCGATTCGCGAATACAAATAGACCTCACTTAACTGGTATTTCACCAATGTGCGTATGCAACGTGACGCATGCGTCGTCACTGTGCCAACAGGTGCTAAAAATAAGTAAACACACCGCTTCACCGCTCGAACCGCGGCATAGTAGAGTGCGTGAAGCGTGCCGAGCGGCACTGAGCGCCTACACACATACATCAATATGAATGATGGCGCAAAAAAATACGCAGAAATATTTTTATTTTTTACACACACAACAAATTATTTGTTTGCATGGGAATTACCCGCAACAATTGCAACTAAACTACAAACAGACAATTGTTCAAGAGCAAAGAGAAAGCCAGTAGGCGTTGTACGACGCGAAGCCGACGCAAGAGAGAACAATTATGCGACCAACTCGCTAGTGGAGAGATAGTAGGAGAGTAGCTTTAACCGTTTACTCGTTATATGCTGTTGACGATCGTTGCTGGCAACACACACATACAGACACACTCATGTGCGTAGTTGTTGCCAATTGCTGCGGCTGTGTTGGTGGTAATGTTGGCTTTGGTTGAATTCGCTGGCTGCCGGCGACCACGCTAGCCCCCACACAGCGCAGGCTCATATAAAATCGCGTAGCATAACCGCAACGAGTTCAGTTTGACTGCAAACATCAACCATAAAGTGACTTAGCGAGAAAACCAAAAACAAACTTAAAGTTTCTAAAACAGCAATAAATTAAAAAAAAAAATTGTTGAGTGAAAATTTTCTAAAAACTAAAGAAGAAGTGAAAATCATTTAGTTACTTTTAAAATAAAGACTTTGAAAGTGAAAAAAATCTACAACAATGCAATACCAAAGTGCCAACAACAAACGCCTGATTATGCTGCGCTACGCCTTCAGCTTTGCCTGTTTACTCTCACTTCTGCTGCTGCTTACCAGCTACGCACCCACCGTGCAGGCGCGTCCCATGGACCTGTACGACGATGTCGGCGATTTCTTCGATGCCGTCTCACTGGACGATGTGCCCGTCTCAGGGCGCACAGCACCGGAAACCTTCTGCCGCATGCCGATACGCAAGGGCGTCTGCCGCGCGCTCATACCGCGCTTCAGCTACGATCCCAGCCGCAAAACTTGTGTGGAGTTCAAATTCGGTGGCTGCGATGGCAACGAGAACAACTTCTCCAGCTATGAGGCGTGCATGGCCACGTGTGAGGGCATGTAAATCTCTCTCTCTCTCTGTGTGTGTGTGTATAAGCGCCGCTTAAGTGTAGAAATGTTCCTCATACGCCCTGAAATTGCCAATTGCAGGCTCCAAGCATCACATCCCAACGCATCATCATCTTTAATAACAGTTATTTGCATATTTGATCAGCTAACGGTCAAGCAATAAGTTTATGGCGCTTCCATTAAACATGTTCATGGCATTTATTTACATACTTTTAGTTGTTAGTGTATTTTATTTTTATACTTTTATGTATACAAACGCAACTTCAATGCACCAACGCACATTTTCCATTGGCTTCCAAATGAAATTTAATTTAATTTCAACGTTTGTGATAAATTTTGGTTTATAGCTTTTAAGTTTTATTTTCATTTTATTTTTATTTTTTATTTTTTTTTAAAGTGAAAGCCGTAGAAATTCTTAGTTTATTTTCAAATTGCTTTATCTTTTTAATAAATACACTTAAAAATTACATAATGGCACTCATATTATTTATTGTATTTGCTATATGTATCTATATGTAATCTAAAATATTATATTTTGTAATATTTAAAATTTTATATACACGATTTTATACAAAAACAAAACAAAAATAAATAAAATATATATTTTTTATAAAATATAAATATTCCAAGTAATTACTTACTTTATAAAGGCTCGCTGCTATAGAAATCCGTCCAAGAAAAGGCTTAAAGCGTTCTACACCTGCTTAAAAAATATTGAAAAATACTGGGCTGGGTATGATATAAAAAAAAGAAAATGCTAATTTTTACTGCTTTGGAAGTGTTTGCTTTTGTCGCAAGGTTCTATTAGAGAAACTTTAACACGAATGAATTAGCACTATTTACTCATCTAGTGATCATTTTCGGTTTTACTTCTCGTTCTTTATAAAGTACCATATAAACAAAAGACTTAAGCAACAAACTAAACCAAATCTAAGAAACGCCGATTGCAGTAAACATAACGGAATCAAGTTTACTGATATAATATATAATTTCTTTAAAATGATGTCTCAATAGATAAATTGCCAATATTTACTAAATCTCCAGAGAGTCTTAGTGTGACTTCATATAATCTGGAAGGTAAATGATCTCTTGATGAAAAATGTTCAACCTATAAAGCTAAAAGTTGCCCTAATATTGTAAAAAAATGTTTATATGTGAACTTTGAAAGGAGAATATTTTTTTTCTTTTAACAAACTATTCTCAACAGGTTTAAGTCTGAACAGAGGCTATTAAAGTCTCTTGTAATACGTTTAATCATTCTTAGCGCATTATTTTCTACTATTGTGAAGTGAAGCGAAAGCACAGCGGTAAAGAAACTGCAATTACATTAATACTAAGCTTCCTTATAACAGAAAATTAATGTAAAATTGTATTATCTGTGATCCTCACTGTCACAAGGTCATTTTGTCATACAACATATCAGTATTGTTTCACGGAGCTTCTTTCTCAAAGCACAATCTAGATACTAGTTTTGACAATATAACATAACAATACTATCTGATCAAATATAATCCGAACTGCGCGAGCATATCGAATAAACAATTTTTTTTCACCATTTGGTACAATCTTTCTTTATATTTGAGTGGCATAACGGATGCAATGAAGGTCATGAAGTTATCGAAAACTTGCCCCATGCGAGTCGTTAATGGTCGTAACATCGTAAAAGTTAAAGAAACAATTCTTGAAAATCTCATCACATCTTCTGATTCGACGCTTGTTTGTATTGGCTCAGAACTTATCAGTCGGGATCAAATTTTAACAATCCGTGCATCAGTAACTTAATCTGTGCAGATGGCATACATATATGCCTGCAGTGACCTGTATAATATCACATAAGTAATCTTAATGTTTTTCTGGTGGTATTATTATCAAAGAAATAATTTCCCCGAATTTCAACAATATATCTCACTGATTGATTGATATTTTCAACAAAAGCTCAGCCATTCGGACTGGGGTCCACATATTTGGCGTCTGGGTACTTGAAAAGCTATAGTCCGATTTCGAAAAATTTTGGGCGTAGTATGAAGGTAAAGCTTTATCCGAATGCATACTGGAAATTGAAAGAATTTCAAATTGTGTTTTAAAAGACTATCCATCTCAAGGTTCCCTAGTCTTTTAAAGAAAACTTCATATTTAATGGGATACTTATTACGATTCTCATGTTCTTTTGGCATTTATTTTTTGAAGATTAGCACTTTCAAATTTTGCCGCGGGTATGTCTCAGATGATCCATTTGTTGTGTCCAATTCTCGATAGCTTGTTCGAAAATTTCGACTGACACGCACGTCTTGTTGCCATCTTGTTGAAGCAAAATTTCGCTCAGATCATGAACTTCAATTTCAGGCATCAAACAGTCGGTTATCATGGCGCGATAACTGTCGAAATTGACGATTACGTTCTCATCGGCATTATTTTTGAAGAAATATGAACTGATAATACCGGCCCACACCAAACCGTTGTTTTTTTGGATGAAATGGCAGCTCTTGAATATCTTGCTCTTCGTCCCAAATGTGGAAATTTTGCTTATTTCCAAACCCATTTAGCCAGAAATGGGCCTCATCGCTGAACGAAGTGCGGCTAGAAAACGTTGAATATTCTTAGAATTTTTAAAGAAACCTAAGAACGAAGCGTTGCCGCTTGGAAAGATCGGTCGGATTCACTTCTTGTACAAACTGCATTTTGTACTCATTAAAAACTTTAAGATCTCGACGTAAAAAGCTCAAGTCGTTTCATAGTTGCTGCGAACGGCGCCCAATCAACTCTCCATGGTCTTCGTGTACACTCTCAGCTATCTCCGCTATATTTTCTTTACTGCGTGCTGGGCGTGATCTATTCGGTTGAATATTATAGTATGTTCAGTAGGCCGATTACGTTGACCATAAATTGACTGAAGCACACTAAACACAGAACGTGAATTTTCATAAAAAAATTTAACGTTTGAAAAACAATGTTCAGGCGTAAGTCTTTCCACGAGGAAATGCCAAACAATACTGAACAAAACTAACATGACAGCTTGAAACGATTCACACGTGATCTATCAAAAAGAGGCTATTGGAAATGGAACTTCTTCTTGGATCATCCGTTACATTAAACCTAATACCACTTTCAAATCGCAGGTGACCTTTGCTACTGCAATTCATGCTTAGTTATAGCATTTTGTTTTCGATTAATGGGGTTTTGTGAGCGCGGCAGTGATCCGTTTACGCCCATCTACGAACTCGTTAACACGTTTTTGCCAAGGAACACGTGGACACATGGTTCATTGCCATATCTCAATTTTTACTCAAATTAAAGCTTGCAGAGACAAAAAGATGGACAAACAGACTCTCACCTGGACTTCAACTCGTCTCGTTATCCTGATCATTTTATGTACATGTACATAATGTTACCAACAACTATTAAGTTAACGTAACTAGTATAATCTGTAGCAACATGTTGCAAGAGTATAAAATTAGATAATATTGGGACAAGGCCATCTGCAAAGATAACTCTCATCTCCACTCCGGCAAAATTTATATCCAGGAATCGTAAGCAATCCAAGCGGACTTTTCATTTTTCCAACAACTGGTTTATTTTTCAAAGCACCAATCAATACACTGTCAGTTAGCAACAGTTTGAAAATCACTCGACTTTTCGATCATACAAGTGTCCAATCTAGTGTCTCTCCAGTCTAGGACAAACAGCCGCTCTATCTTCATAGATAACTAATATTGCTTAATGAATGACAAACGAAAGTTGTTTTTGTATTAAATTAGGAAATAGTTGTGTACTTCCTACACTCCGGTAAACAATGTTTTGCGAACTTATCGCGAAGATTCCACAAAATTCAATATTTGCGATTTGTGACGAGAAAAAAATTATAAAAATACAAGAAAAATTTAAGACAACTAGTTACGCTTCATATATGTACATATGTATATACAAACAAATAAGCAAATATGCTAATTTTATATATGGATGTATGTGTGTATATAAATGAGTGTGAGAGTATAATCGGTGGCAATTTATAAAGTGTCGCGCGTTCGAGAAAGCAATAACAAACACATCATAAATAAACATAATTAGCACAGATTTATTAATGACAAATTGAAGGCACGCATACAGATATATGTATGTATGTACATACATGCATACAAATGCAAATGCATAATTATGCATGAATAAGACATTTTTTGCAAAAACAGCACAGAAATAACTCGAATTTAAAAATATGTGTAGATATGTATGTATGTTATACATTCATATGTACATAAATATTTACATAGTACATACATACATCTATACATACATATATGTATGTATGTCTGTAAGTATCTTGCGAATAGACGAAGGTGTCTGGTCTGCCTGCCGGGCTGCTTTGTTCGAAGTTGGGTCTAGGCGAACCACAAGCCAAGCGATGACGTGAGGCTGCGAAGGCGTCAACAAATAGCAAAGAGGGCCAAACTTTTGTGCATGAATACATTTTCTCCACATTTACATATGTTTGTATGTATGTATGTAGATATGTCAGGTTATTTGCATATATTAAGAGCCCAGTTTTGCAAATATGCTGGCGGTAGAGCGAAAAAAAAAAACAAATTAATTTCAAAACAATCAACCCACATACAGCAGCAACAGCATAATAAGCAGCAGCAACAATAACATAATGGCGGGCCAACAACAAAACAATCGAAAAACGGTGTCAATTTATAGCTAACGCTTATCTGTAAGCCGCATCGTAAACAAAACACATACACGCACAAACTTAACGCATGTAATGTATGTTTGTGGCTTTCTGCTACAACAACCATGTAAATATTGCGATTAGCGCGTCGATATGCCATCATAAATCGCCATTTAACAAACAAACAATTAACTTGTCGATGCCACTCTGTACACGCACGCGCGCGCAATGCAGGCTAATGTATGTTAATGTGCGCGCAGCATGGCAAATTTCTGCATTCACTTTTATCTGTTTTGATAAAACCTATAGCTTTTACACAAATTAGTAATGCATATGTGTGTGTGTGTGTTTGATATTTAATTCTGAAAAATGCCCATAATTTATTTAATTCTGAAAATTGTAGAAAAAATACCTGAAATGCATGTCAGCGGGTGATCAGGTCAATGGACTGATATTTCATAAAGTTGAAAGCGAATTGCTAGAGGCAGCCTGAATGCGCTTACAGTTTGTGGCTGGTGATTTATTGAAGCTTCCAATTGAGAAAATTGATAATTAAGAAATTAGTTTTGTATATTAACTTTCTAAATTCTGCAAACAAGATCCGAAATAGACCCAAATTATAAATAGTAATTTTGAGGTTAAGTTCTTCTTCTTCGTTATTAGCGTAGACACTGCTTTTCGCTGTTTGGCACCAACTGGAGATTCCAAGTGTAGCTAGGTCCTCCTCCACCTGGTGTTTCCAACTGAGTAGAGGTCTTGCTCTTCTTCTGCTTCCCCTGGCGGGTATTGCGTCGAATACTCTCAGAGCTGGAACGTTTTCAACCATTTGGACGACATGACCTCTGCCTCTTCATTCGCTATCGTCGTATATCTGGTACAGCTCATTTTTCCATCGTTTGAGTTATTCGTCATTGGCAAGGCGCAAAGGACCATAAATTTTCCACAGAACCTTTTTCTCGAAAACTCGTAGCGCCGACTCATCAGATGTTGTATCGTCTATGTCTCTGCACCATTTAGCAGGACGGACAATTTGGTCTTTGTTCGTCGAGAGGACTTTACTTTTCAATTGCCTACTCAGTCCGGGAAGTAGCACCTGGATTTCGAGGTTGATGTTGTTGTTGGTGTTCCCAATCACTGATAGAGCTTTTGGTCTTGCTCAACGTCAAATTACAAAACCGTATTAGTTTTGCGAGGATACCAAATTCAGAAATCGCGGCATAAGGACAGCTCCTTTTCGTGCTGTCAAAAGTGGCTTTGAAATTGAAGAGGTGGTGCGTGTCCATACTCTTTTCACGAGTCTTTTCTAAAGATTTTGCGCATAGTGAATATCAGGACATCTGTTTTATTTTCTAGGCCTAAAGCCACACTGATAAGGTCCAATCAGTTTGTTGACGGGCTTTAATATTTCACACAATACGCTCGATAGAATATGCAATGTTGAGGGATTGTGCTTCTTACAAGGTGGTTGACGCTGTTTGTAAGTCTTCGCTTTTGTGGATTGTATTTGCAGAACACAACTTAAATTCCAATTGTTGGGCATGCTTTCGTCCGGCCATATTTTCAAAGAAGCTGATGCATGCTCCTTATATCAGTTCTTCGCCAGCCGAAGCTAAATAGCTCGGTCGGCAATCCATTAACACTGGTTTGTTGTATGAATAACGAATGAAAACAATTTATAGTTAAACTTTTTGTTATCGCCTCCAAAACCAATAAAAACTATTAGCCAAATTATCCATACACTTGTTAAGCAAGCCTTGGCTGTAGTGGCCTTCAGTGCCTTCAAAGAATATTGGTTTATGATGTTTCGGCTCATTTTTTGGACAGTCTCTACGTCATATCTATAATCCCACCCACTCGTCATCATGAATGATGTCTTTAATTATTGAGTCCACCAATAAATGATTTTTAGATCCACTGCTATCTCTCTGATCCTGACATGCCAATGCGACGCTTATCAAGTATTGTTTCTTTAACTTTTTCGATGTTATCATCCATACAGCTCTGAATAGACTCCGATGAGGAAAATTTTCGTTGAACCTTTACTGAATACTTTCTGCCACTAAAATACTTGTGTTCGTGATGAAGTGGACTACCCAAAACCCTTTGCTTTCAGTGGTGAAAGTGGCTCGACAAACTTTCCAAGTCTTAAACAAACAGTGACCAAATACACACTAATTTACATATGGGGAATACCAAATGGTCAAAAAAAAAATTATATCGATTCGATTCATGCATGCTGTTTAAATGACCAATACTAGCCAAATTCGTTTGGATGGTATCTTACTATAGCGCTTCTTAAAAATTTATGTCAATACTGCAGAGTGTATTTTTCACTATTTGTGCTTCGACTCAACTTCAATTCTGTTTGGCTTTTCCAACCGTCCGTGTACGAGTATAACACAACAAATCGATTCTCCATAAAAATTGTCACTTTTGTTGCGCTGAGAAAAACCACCGATTGAAGCCTTCGGCGATGTCATTCCACCCACCCACAGGTTGTTGAAAGTTTAAAGACCTCTGGCACAAATTTTCTATTGTTTACTTAATAGTGCAATAAGTTTGCTATAAATAAATACGCATATATGTATATGCATAATGCAATTAGAGTGCAATGGCTTTAACCCGCATTTGTACAGACTCGGCAACATACACACACACATACATGCGTATATTTGTATAAAAGTTGTTTGTTTTCAAATTGAACGCATTTGCATTTTACTTAGGAAATTCGTACTCACACATACACATTTACCTAAGCTCTAGAGTACCTGAGTAATGTCCATTTGTGGTGCACAAAGATACGCTTGTATGTACATATGTATGGGTAAGAGTGCACTGGGCATAGAGCCAGATCGGTGCACTCACTACGCGGTAATTATCGAGAATGCTGATAAACCAAGTGTTTGTATGTATTTACTCATCGCTCAAAGGCAACGTCTACAAGAGCTTAAAGCAACAACAAAAATGGCAAAAATGTTGCGGTTGTCAACAACAATGCGAAGCGAAGAAATTACCAGAAAAAGGTCATGCCTCACACCCAATGAATAAGTTGACTCGTTCATTTAGGTAAATATCGGTATATGTCCTTATATAAGTACGCACGTATTGTTTTGTGAACTTTTTGCTTTTTTCCACGAATTTTTTCACTTGAAGACACTTGTCTATTTACACACCATTTGCATATTCACCTGAAGAAAAGTAGTATTTGAAGTCTGAAAGATGGTTATGCCGACCATCGATTCAATAAATGCCTATGTACGCATACATACAAACAAAAACAATTATACATACATATCTACAAATAATTTTTGAATGAAAGCATCTCGAGCCTTGGTCGCTACTAATAACCACGTCAACACCACAGACGTCATCAGCGTCGCTCATAAATAGTCACATCATCTCATAAATATTGCAGTTTTCGCATACAAATAAAATATATTGCCTCAGCAACAATATACAAAAATTTTTTTGAAGCAGACTAAAGATTATTTTGCATAAAATCGTGCAATAGTTAAGAGAAACCAAATTATACCAACACCAAAAATAGCGACACAGTGAAGCTTGGTTTAATGTATACGACGGTGGCTGACAATACCGTTATGGATATACATAACAGGCCAATTTATAAGTCCCTGACCTACCAAATAAAACGAAGTATTTTAACAAAATTTGTTTTTTTCTATTCCACATATGTAGTTCTCTTCGAGGGTGACACACTGATTACGGCGTCCCTCCAACTTTTTGATAAAATTTTTGTAGTACGATTTATACTTTGCTTCAAAATAGGCCTTAGTTTCGGCGATAACCTGTTGATTCGACGAAAAGTATTGGAAAGAACGCCCTTTGGAGATCTGAGAACAGAAAATAGTCACTGAGTGCCAGCGGTGGATGTGGAAGCAGTTCGAAGCCCAATTCATGGATTTTTGCCATCGTTTTCACTGACTTGTGAAACGGTGCAGTTGGCTTGGTGAAACAGCACATACTTTTTCTCCAACTTCAGCCGTTTTTCAGAGACTTCGAGCTTCAAACTATCCAATAACGCTATGGAAATAGTCGCTGTTGATGATCCTTATTTTTCCAGGTAGTCACAAAAATTATTTCATACACATCCCATAATACAGACGCCATAATATTCCCAGCCGGCTATTCCGTTTTTCAACGCTGTTCCGAATCATTACGAGTAACTCATCGTTATTTTTGCAAAAATTGAGCTCCCTCAATGATGTGATTGATATCTTTAGAACGCCTGCTATCTCGAACAACTTCACTTTACGACCATCCAAAGTTATTTTTTGAACATTTTGTATGCTTTCGTCCGAAACAACATCTTTTGGGCGCTCTGTGCACTCACTGTCTTCGGTGCTCATTTCACCACATCTAAACTTAACATACCAATTCTTAATGGTTAATTTTCCTGGGGCAGTGTCTCGAAACTCGTCATCAAGCCAAGTTTTTACTTCAACTGTATTGTTTCCCTTCAAAAAACAATATTTTATCAACACCAGAAATTACGCTTGCAGAAGTCCGGACGCTGAACCCAATTTTTGACAGTTTTCGAGCATAAATCGGCCGATAATGCTGCAATTTCACGTTCGATATTCGTACGAAGTTCATCAATCGTCGCTTTCTTATTAGCATAGATACAGATATATAGACATAGCCCCACTAGACGCACCATTGTTGATCTGACAAGACGACCGTTAAATTGGACGCAGCGCTCTTAAAGTTATGGTCACTGACTCCGCAATAGTCAATTTTAATAATGTCGACTCGTTTTTGGTCCGTATATCTTTCCATGATTAAATGAGAAACCGAACTGTGGAGAAATGTCAAAAGAGTCTGAAAAATATGGCGTTGTTTGCTTCCCTATCGGTCTAATTTTGTAGCGTCTCTATTGAAAAAACCGTTAGATCAATTTGTATGACAGCTATGTATATCCTATAGAGGTCGTTATTGTTGTTGTAATGATTATCTAGACCCCTTTTGGGGCGAAGTTACAAATTAGTTGTCATTGTCATTGTCAGGGTTCGACCCAAAGGCAGAAATGGGTAAAAAGAGTTGGGTTTAAAGGGCATGCAAAGATGTGATTAGTATCGTTCGGGGACTCGGTTAATGCAGGTCTTTCCCACGGCCTCTTTACCGCGATCTAGATTTTATCCGGCCAGGAGCTGCCATTTCGACGATCTTACCTCGCTCGGATCGGTAAGTAACATATCCTATAGTGGTCCGATATCGGTGGTTCCGGCAACTGAGCAACGTCTTAAGATGAAAAGGGTGTTTTCAAAATCACGGTTCGATATCTCAAGTGAAGACTAAGTTACTAGCTAAATCAGCGCAACGGTTCACGCTGATCATTTATACAGTAAAGAACCGTAAGTGAATCCAATAGAAGGTACCGCCCGGCGCTTGATTACCGAACCCGCTTGTATAAGCAATATTTTGTTGCTTAGTACTTGCCGCGAAAAGGTTTATAAACAGTTTTAAAGTAAACTTCAAAAGCTAAAGTTTTCCACCAGGAACTTATTTAAAGCAGGAGCTTACTCTATATGTATGCTATATATAATGTTATATCTGGATGTTAGAAACGTTGTCATGTAAATTTAATATACTCCTTAAAGTTATAAAAAGTTAAGCCACTCCTTAGAGTTACGTCTTTATTTATATACAAATAGCATTCTCTCTAGTAACGTTAAACTATTCCTTCACCAAACTGAGTG